>NC_067149.1:35489945-35790907 GCF_903995435.1 Acomys russatus
GAAAATGAGGAAGAGAAACCACGATCCTTTATCTCCTTAGAAGGAGTGGCATGAGTGTAACTTCTCTTAACTAGGTCCTGCCTCCCAGAGATCCCACCACAATTTGGGGACCAAGCCTTTTGCATGAGGTCCTTTGAAGGACATTTAAGGTCTAAAGTCTAACTCTGATCAAGGACATGAGGAGGGGTTAGAGGCTCTGTTGGCACTCTCAAGAGGAAGAGGAAAGGATCCAAATCTTGTGAGTTAAGGGAGAAATTATAACAAGCTTTTGTGCCAAGATGAAGCAAAGCTGGGTCATAAAGACTTTGTGGTCCCAGGTGAACCTCTGCTTCCTTCCTTCCTTCTTTCCCATCCATCATAGTCACTGATGGCATGCCTTCCTAGCGAGAAAAGAGATGCTTGCAAAAGCAGTTTGATCGACCTTTCTAAGCCCAAGAGCATCCGTGTGGAATGTCTGCTGTGGTGATACAGAAGATACAAGCATTAAACAGATGTGAGGCTTCTCTAATTGCCTGTGTATGTCCCAGCCGGTGCCCTGCAGTTCGAATATGTTTCCTTTAGTGTCTTCGGAAGAATGAAAGAAAGAAAGAAAGAAAGAAAGAAAGAAAGAAAGAAAGAAAGAAAGAAAGGAAAAGAAAGACTAGAAATAATAATGTGGGGTAGGGTTGTTAAAGCAAGAATCAATTCTCTCCTTGACTGGTCCCTTCTCCATTCAGGACAGCTCTTGAACAAAATTCTGGTTTGTGGGTGGTATAGTAACATATAAGGCTTGAACTAGGAATGCTAACAAAGAGCCAGGGCTGGCAAAGTAGCTCATCAGGTCAGGGCACTGAAGCCTCATAACCCGAGTCCCATCCTTAGGCCCTGCATGCTGGCGAGAGATCAACTGTTACAAGCTGTTCTTTGTCATTAACATATGTACAGCACCACAAGTGCTCCCATGTATACACACACACACAGAGAGAGAGAGAGAGAGAGAGAGAGAGAGAGAGAGAGAGAGAGAGAGAGAGAGAGAGGATAGAGAGGGGGAGTGAGAGAGAGAGAGAGAGAGAGAGAGAGAGAGAGAGAGGAGAGAGAGAGAAATGTAACAATAACTAGTCATACTTTGATACACTGATTTATTCGCCTGCTATAAAATACTTTTGAAACCAAATTGTAATCCTGTGAGATTTCCATAGTAGTGTGTGTATATGTGTGTGTGTGTGTGTGTGTGTATGCACTTGCATTCACATGCCCAAGATTCAAAAGGTTAGCATCTAGTATGTTCCTTAGTCACGTCCTTATTTTCTGAGATAGGGTTTCTGGCTAAATCTGGAGCTTTCCAATTCAGCTGGACTCAGGAATGCTCCTGAGTCTTCCTCCCCAGTGTTAGGGTTACAGGCACACCTGGCTGTTTTACATGGCTGTGGCCTGACCTCTCAGATCTTCCTGCTCACACATCAAATACTATACCAACTGAGCCATTGCCCCAGGCTTTTCAGTGATATTAATTGGATTACCACCTAATACTAAGAAATTATAAAAGCAGAGACTGATAGAAGTGTTGTGTCTTGCAGTGCAACTCTTAACAAGTGTTCTGTCAGCATTTATATGAGATAATGTTTTTATCACAGAAAGAGGAGTCCAAACCTTATTTCAGATTCCATCCACCCATTCTCTGAATTACTAGTTTCTCTTTGGAGAAAGATTTAAATAAATATCTTAATTCCCATCCGTTTCTCTGGTTGGAAAGAAAAGTTATAATTTGCTTCTCATTAACTAGATAAGTTAAAAAACCATTTGTATACAGACATTCACACACACACACACACACACACACACACACACACACACACACAAGAATCTGAACATCAAGGGGTTTGTTGAATGGGTGAAGCCATCAGAACTTTGGCTTGAGAGTGAATAACAAAACTTTGCTGGAAGCAGACACGTCTTTCAATTTCGCTGTTGTGTCTGATAAGAGATTTTTGGACAGTTGCAGAGAGCATTCTGGCATTTGGTTGATTGGGGGAAACATGCTACAGTGCTTGAATTTTCTTTCTCCCCAACCCCTCCATATTGAGGACTTGGAAGTTTTGCCTTAAGTCTTCCTGTATTGTGGGGCTCATTCATCTGGAGCACCTTCGTGCTTTGCAGAGGATGCGTCACTTGTGGGAATCGAGGACTATGTGGATTTATGTTCAAGCCCCAAGATGCTATCCAAACACATAGCAAAACAATTTACTCTTTCTGGGCACACTGCAGGCCTCAATAGATTCCATAGACATGAAGACTCCCCAGGACGATAAGCCTGCATGCTTTGTGGTTGTGTGGGTTAATCACAATTCCTCAAACTGAAAGTCTTATTCAAAACAGCCAGTTTTGTGACCCCAGCAGCTCTTCAGTTTTAAAGAGGACTAGCCAGAATTCATGTGCAATCTCCTTTGTATTCTGTAGCAGTGGGTAGCCAGGTCATATATGGAAGGGGAGGAGTTTGGGGAAGAACAATGACAACAGGGAAGCAATAGAAAGGAAGCCGAACAGCCAGTGTGGAACTTCCCAACAGAGGCATGGCAAACACAGAAAATGCCACAAAGGGAACAAGTAGGAGGCATATAATGCCCTGAAATTTCCAGAATACAAAATACTAGCAACAGTGGATAAACCAGGTGGGGAGGAGCTCCTGAGGCCCACTGTCTTCCCCTGTGCCCTTTTTCTTCATAAAAGGCCATTAGTGTTTTGGATGAGCCCCAAAGTAGTGATGTCATTTGAACTTGATCACCTCTCCAAACAGAAGCACGTTCTTAGGTATTGTGGGTCATGAGTTGGAAGAGGGTACAGTTCAGCCCACAATTACCCTATTTTAGAAGCTTGCTATGAACTCTGAGCAGGATGCATTCTTTACAGAGGCAATGTGAGTTCTGCTTCTTCATATACCGTTACTGTGGGAGGTTATCTCATCAAGGCTTGTTAATAAGTGAAAAAAGAACTTAAACAACCCACTGAGTTGCATAGCTCTCCTTTACATTAGGTAGAAAAACTGAGGCCTAAAGGAAGAGAATGATTTGATCAAATCCTGACCATGGAGCAGAAGAGTTTAAGCTAGAACTAAGTTCTAAATCCCAGAAATAGGAACATGTATCTAGAAAGTTTCCTAAGCCTTGTTATTGTTTGTCCTGGGAAATGCATAAACTATATATGGCTATGAAGGTCTTGCTCTGAGCTCTTATACCATGTATGAAAAGTTCCTTTCCATTTTCACCCCATTACTCTACCTAGATGAGTTGTGTTGAATAACCCTAAGCTGTACCACCTTCCCAGCCCACATCTACACATCTTGATGCACATTTCTTTTTTTTTAAACATGATAGACTTCATCTCTTTCTTATTATCTTTTGAGGGAAGATGTTGGCAAGATGAAGTAATTCCTCCCAAGCTTTTCAAATACCAAACTCTGCTTCTCATGCAATTAATTTTTTAAATCAAGAAATAACCGCAGGTGCTTATTTTAAAATAGCTTCCATTGAAGAATGATTAAATCAAGCTAATTGGCATACACAATACCATACATATAGTCATTTTTAGTCTCTGTGACAAGTAAGCATTGATAATGACCTGAAGGAAATAACTAGATTGGTATCCCACATACAGAATTCCCCAAACTAATTTAAACTTTTGAGTCATAAAACATATCTGACATGCAATGAATCTCGTCAGGCCCAGAGCCCACAGGCTTGTGGAGTCTCCTTTCTACATATCTGGTGAAGTTTGGTTTAGGATGAAGCCAGTTCTTAGGCTGCAATGCTGGATCTGGCAGCCACCCACTTCCTGAGCATCTATTGTGTGCAGCACCTGATGACAGAGTGAATCTGTACTGCACAGGATGGGCAACATGGTGGAGAGGCTGGCTGACACTGCCTCATCACAGGGCTCATAGAAAAAGAAGAAACATACTGCAGATCTCAGCCACTAACATGGGAGTCCAGAAGAGCATTTTCAATTCATGTAGCTGTCACATTGACCTCAGGAAATGCTTTATGGGAATATACAGAAAAGATCACTTAGAACTGTGAAGAGCAGAAACACGGGGGAGAGACATTTATCTTTAGTTTTGTGGAAAGAACCATAGAGGAGGCAATACTATAGTAGGAACTCAAATATTAAGGAAATGTTGACCTTGGGAACGTGGAGAAGGAGGGACAGACAGTGTAAGGCAACAGAAGTTTGAAGGAGAATGAAAAGCATCAAGTCCTCTACAGTACTTAGACCAGGAATTCAGTTCCTGGATCAGGAGACAGGTGGCAAAAATAAACATTTAGAGCCTTGTCAATGTTCTATGCCCAATGGTGGGTGCTTTATATGCAGAATTGCATTTTATCTTCAACGTGATCCTGGGAGACAGAGTCCATTCTCTTCCCCCTCCCCCACCTTAGCCCCATTGTACACAGGAGAAAATGAGAGGGTTAGCAAGTTAAGCCATTTTCTCAAGGTCACCCAAATGCAGAATGACTGTTTAACCCTGCAACCCCCTGATTATAACCACTACACTATTTAAGAATTCAATGATGAAGAAAACTAAAGCTCAGAATGAAGGCCTAAGAATGAAGGCACACAGAGAGGAGCTACAAAAGGGTTTTGAACAATGCCATTCTTCAGGAAGGCAGGAGCCCAGAATCTTTTAAAAACAAAACCAATGCTTTTTCTACAGTAATGAAGCCCAACTAAATGTGGCACAGAGATTCCATTCCAAATATAAGTTAGTTTTTAAAATCTGTTTCTCTTCTACCAGATCACACTGGGTATTTCCTGAAGATGCTACATCCGCATATAAGCTACCGTCTGATGAAGTAGCATTTGCAAACTCATTTATTTGTTGCCCATAACTAGGATTTGAGAAACCACATTCATGAGAAGTCACCTCCTTGCCTATGGAAACACAAGTGTGTGTAGGTAATCATGAGTAAACTGCAAATGAGATCAATCTTGTCTTAAATGCTCAGGGTGTACCATGCTTTCCACTAAGGTCCTTGATCCATTTGGGGTTGATTTTTGCACAGGGTGAGTTTCACAGGGATCTAGCCCCATTCCTCTACATGTAAATTGACCTGCACTCTGAAATGTTAGAGGGGAAAAACAAGAGAAGCATTCCAAGTGATAGACACATATACATCCTAAATTTCTAAATACAGCTTAGGTGCTTGGGAAATAATACCAAGTGACAAATGGGACTTCAGAAAATCAAGAAGCTTCTGTACAGTGAAGGAAACAACCAGTGAAACAGACTAAAGAACATGAGGAAAGTCTTTGATAGCTATGCATCTGACAGAATGATGATAGAATATATAAAGAATTAAAAATCCTAATTCATGAGAAATCAAATGATTCTATGCATAAGTAGGCTAATGGAATAAACAATTCTCAAAAGAGAAAGTATAAATGGCTAATGACTGTATGAAAAAAAATGTTCAACTTCACCAGCCATCAGAGAGATGCAAATTAAAACAACTTTGAGATTTCATCTCATGACAATCAGCTTGTCAGTCATTTGGAAAACAAATCATGAGGCTAGCATGGATGTGCACTGCTGGTAAGCATGTAAACAAACAGCTCCAGTCACTATAAAAATCAGCATAAATGGTCCTCAAAAAAATTAAAGGTAGACATACATATGAGTCAGCTATGACATCCTTGGCATTTATCCAAAAGACTCCACATCAAGTATCAGAGACACTTGCACAACCATATTTATTGCCTCACAACTCACAATAGCCAAATCATGGAGCCAAGCTAGATGTTTACTGGTAGGAGAGTAGATAAAGAAAATATGGTACATGTACACAATGTTTTTTTTCCAGCCATAAAGACAAATGAAGTTATGCCATTTACAGGAAAATGGATACAACCAGAGCTGAAAGACAAATTTCAGGAGTTTTCTCTCATCTGTGTTGCTTTGATTTTAGATGATAGATAGATAGACAGATAGATAGATAGATAGATAGATAGATAGATAGATAGATAAAATTATGGATGCATATGTGATACAAAAGTAGAATGTAGCCTGGCAAGAGAATGAGGGGGGATTTATGGAAGAGGAGGAGGGAGAAGAAGGGGGAGAAACAGGGATAATGAAAGAGTATGAACAAAAGACATAATATAATACACTTATATTAATATGACCTTAGATTATACAGTACTGCGTATGGTGAAGATATGCTAGTGAAAACAGAAATGTATTTGAAGGTTTTTTTTTCATCATAGATTGTATATAGGTCAGTCCTTATTGAGCTCCTACTGTTTATCATGGGATACCAAGAGAATAGTACTGACTTGGTCCCTGCCCAGTTTGGATTTGCATTACTAAAGGACAATTGTACTATAGACAAGTAGATAGCTCATTTACAGTCTATAACTGCTATGAAAAAATAGAACTGAGATAAGATTAGCTGGTATAAGAAAGGGAAGTAATCTATTCTACCCCCCAACCCCCACCCCTCATGCACAGCTATCGGCAGCACATTGGAGAACTCACTAACATGACGAGCTTTGTAGCGGTGTGTAGCTTTGGCACCGGCTTTGAAGCGGTTGCTGACTGTGTGCTGATGAGGATGCCTTGTTACTTAAATACCTCTGTAGCAAAGGACCCACAGCAATTTACAAATGGCATTTCCATTCATCACAGGAGCACCTCAGAGAGGAGAGGCTAGAGAGTGCTGTAAGCCTCATTGCCTCTATTTAAAGAAAAAGAAAGTCAGTGACTGGAGAAGCACCTCCAGGCAAATGTTCAGGAGCTCAGAGGGCTTATGCTGAAGCCGAGCTCCAGTCCCTTTGTTACTAACTTTCCCATTAGACCATATGGTCCATCCTTCAATGTAAGGTAGAGGCTAAAGCACGCCCAGAGGTTTTGGAAATTAATCAGCTCTTTTCTAACTCAATAGGGAAAAAAAAATCTGTTATGCAAAGACAACTTTTCCTGTGATCATCAACATGACATTTATTTACCTAAAAATTTAAAACGATAGTGTGTGTGTGTGTGTGTGTGTGTGTGTCTGTCTGTCTGTCTGTCTGTCTGTCCATCTACAGGTACACATGTGTTACAGCAGACATGTGATGATCAGAAGATAACAAGTGCTGGCTCTCTCCTTCCACCATGTACCTTCTAGAGATCCATCTCAGGTCTTCAGGCTTGGCAGCAAGTAGTTTTGCCCACTGAGTCACAGCCAACTTTTCTCCTTGCAAATGGTAAAAACCTATAGTGGATTTTCTCTTGTGTGACTTCATGGTGTCATGTAAAGGGAAGCCTGGCATAAGGCAATCATCACAAACCATGTCCAGAAGATTACGTTATTTCTGAAATGCCCAAAAGACATTGAAGAACCAGAAATGGCTGTTCTAGAAGGATTGAAGACTGCTTAGTACAAATCCTTAATACTATGGATTGAGGTCGGGAAAAGTGAAGTGCTGTAGCAAGGGTTTCAGAAATAGGCCCAAGACTCAGGTTGCAGTTTCTTTATTGCAAAACCCAGTGTTCCTTAAAGAAATGCTCAACCTCCTTAGTCATCAGGGAAATGCAAATCAAGACAACTCTGAGATTCCATCTTACACCCATCAGAATGGCTAAGACCAAAAACTCAAGCGACACCACATGCTGGCGAGGATGTGGGGAGAGAGGAACACTCCTTCATTGCTGGTGGGAATGCAAACTAGTACAGCCACTTTGGAAATCTATATGGTGCTATCTCAGAAAACTGGGAATAGGGCTTCCTCAAGACCCAGCTATTCCACTCCTTGGAATATACCCAGAAGATGCTACAGCACACAAGAAAATTTGCTCAACCATGTTCATAGCAGCCTTATTCATAATAGCCAGAACATGGAAACAGCCTAAGTGTCCCTCAGTAGAAGAGTGGATAAAGAAATTGTGGTACATATACACTATGGAATACTACTCAGCTATTAAAAACAAGGAATTCCCGAAATTTGTAGATAAATGGATTGAGCTAGAAATGATCATAATGAGTGAGTTAACCCAGAAGCAGAAAGAATCAAATGGTATATACTCACTTATATCTGCATACTAGCCCAAGGGGCATGTCCCACGAAAGCCTTCACTTACCAGAAAACTGGGACAGAGGGGAAGGCATCCTATTGGGACTCTAAATGAGAGACGCATGGGAGAATAGCAAAATAAAAGGATACAGAGGGTCCTAGAAATCTACAAGTAGAACAATATGATAGGCAGATTTGGGCCCAGGGGTCCCGCTCAAACTAAGGCACCAGCCAAGGACAATACAGGAGGTAAACTTTAAACCCCTTCCCAGATCTAGCCAATGGTCAGAATATTCTCCACAGTTGAGTGGAGAGTGTGATATGACTTTCTCACGTACTATGGTGCCTCACATTTGACCATGTCCCCTGGAGGGGGAGACCTGGTGGCACTCAGAGGAAGGACAGCAGGTAGCCAAGAAGAGACTTGATACCCTATGAGAATATATAGGGGGAGGTAATCCCCCTCAGGAACAGTCATAGGGGAGGGGAATAATGGGAAAATGGGGGTGGGGGGAGGAATGGGAGGATACAAGGGATGGGATAAACATTGAGATGTAACAAGAATAAATTAATAAAAATAAATAAATAAATAAATAAATAAATAAATAAATAACCAGTGTTCTGGGGACAGGCATCTGTGGCTTCCCAATGAGTATATGAAGACAGAGAGAAAGTGGCATCAGTCCAAGGTCATTCTACTTATTTCATGATGACAGGGTACCATCACGGAGGTAAGTAGGACAATGACTTATGTGGCTTAACTGTTTACATTTTCAAATTTTATCATAATTAAACACATACAAGAAAGTTGTAAGAACAGTAGAAAATTCTCTATAATTCTCAGGTACTTTAGAAATGTTCTACAGAGATTCTGTTGAAGTGAGTAGTTGTCTATCTTTTATCTAGAAGAACGATTTATGGATACAGTATTTCTTCATCCTTACACACTCTTGTGTATTTGCCAAGACAAAGAATATTCTCCTACATGACCACAATACAACTTACAAAATCAAAACAATATGACTCAAATGTCATCTAATTAATGGCTCTTATTTAGATTTTTCTGATTATCATGGCAATATTTTTTATATAAAAAAGAAAAATCTAAGATTATGTGTTTTGTTTAGTTTTTATATCTTTTTACCCCTCTTCCTTTGCTTTTCTTTTTTTATTATTTATTAATTCATTCATATCACATCTCAATTGTTATCCCATCCCTTGTATCCTCCCATTCCTCCCTGCCTCCCACTTTCACCCTATTCCCCTCCCCTATGACTGTGACTGAGGGTGACTTCTTCCCCCTGTATATGCTCATAGGGTATTAAGTCTCTTCTTGGTAGCCTGCTACCTTCCCCTGAGTGCCACCAGGTCTCTCCATCCAAGGGACATGGTCAAATATGGAGCACCAGAGTTCATGTGAAAGTCAGACCCCACTCTCCACTCAACTGTGGAGAATGTCCTGTCGATTGGCTAGATCTGGGTAGGGGTTTGAAGTTTACTGCATGTATTGTCCTTGGTTGGTTTCTTTTGATTTTCTTTAATCTGGAATAGTTGTGGTTCCTTCCTTTTATCTTATAACATTTACATTCTTTGAGAGTACAGGCTGGTTGTTTTATAGAATGCTTTTCAATTCTGGTTTTGTCAGAACCTTTTTTCATCATTAGATCCTGAACCATGTTTGCAGGAATTACCATCACAGCATCCCCACACTTTCAGAAGGCTCCTACTACAAAACTTCCCTGTTTCGTGTCTCATAATTTATGTATCTATCTGATTTTTCTGCATAAAGTCTTGGTTTGCTTCTGTAATTACCCTATTGGCGGATGCTTCAAGAGTACCTATCCTGCTACCTTTCTCCAACTTTTGCCTGCTAACTGTGGCATCCACTGATGACTGTTGCCTGAGTCATTCGTTATGTTTTCCACATAATGACTTGCTTTATATCAAACTGAATTATAGAACAAACAAGCTATGTTACTTTTCTAATTATCTCATTCTTTTTATTTTTTTTTTCCTCTCACCCTTGCTAATTCCTACCTCACTCTAGAATGGCAGTAGCTTTGGAAGTAGAAATTTACATTTTTGAGAAGGGATCAAGTGAAGTGAATTTAGCTTGCTAAAAGGAATAACGTTGAGAGGTGATAATAACTGTACCGATGTATGAAAAGATGGCTGATTTCTCTATGGCACATTTTCAGTGACTTTTGTTTTTCATACAACTGTCTATAAAACAGACATATGGAAACAACAAATACAGGCACTCATAACAAGAGTGCTTCATTTTAAACCTTCATTTCAACAGTCACATTGTCAGGAGCATGGATTCTGAAATCAAACCAACCAGGGTTGCACACACAATCTGTCACTTACTTGAATACGACTTTACATAAGACCTTAATCTCTTCAAGTCTTTTCTCCCACCCACAAAAGAGATATAATAATAGTAATTAACCTTCCATGGGATGGTAAAGACAATGCTTTTAAAGTAATAAACACAGAGATTGCTTTCTAACCCCCTTAACCAAGCCACATTTCTCAAGAGTAAGTGTTCTACTCTCATGGTATTGCAGTGGCCACTGAGGGTTGAAAATATAGTTAGTTAATCTTTTTCCATTAAGAACCCATAACATAACAATAAAAACACCTATATCCCCAGTATAATTTGACATTATGGTCAATATGAATATAATAGTATATGCAGACGGCGAATGTGAAGTTATTTTCTTCTAGAGCTCAAAATTGAACCTGAGCCTGATACATGATAAACATCCATTCTACCTGTAAGTTATGCTCCAAGCCCAGGGGAACCATTTTTAATGAGGATAATGAGAAGCCTTCAAAATGCACATTATTTTATGACGGATGCTTTTCTACATTCGGGGTGGGGTGTAAAATTCCAGAGCATATAACAGTTCAGCCAAGGAACAGGGGTAAAATGAAACGAAATATAAATGTCATGGTACAACTGCAGCACAGAGCTGCATCTGGAATTGGCCTGTGAAGGTATGTTTCTCCAATTTCTGACTACTCTATTGATAGAGAGACTGAATCAACAAATACTAATCAAACATTTACTATGTCTTAAGTATGCAATAAAAATAAAACCAGGAACAAACATGGTTTTTGAACTCATGGCACTCAATTTGAAGTGGAAATATTAGCTACAGGAGAGCCATGAGAGGTCTCAACCAATGTCTATGCAAACCACTCATAGGAACACAAGGGCAGAACTAGATGAACTCACACCACAAAGCTATCAGCTTTGTCAGAGGTGAGAAGCGAAGGAAGGTTAGTGCTAGCAACATCAAGGTCCTGCATTTACATAAATATCATTTATTATGGAGCTCACATTTGTCCTTTGATTCTACAGACAATCCCAAATTAAGTAAGAAAGGTATAATTATCTTAATGCCTAGATACAGAAACTCAAGTTCAGAATATTAAATGTTTTGCTCAAGGTCACAAGCAAATTCTCTGCTCAGTTCAAAAATATAGGGCAAATAATCTACTATGTCACAGTTTGGAGGAAGTAAATCAAGAAAATATAATGGGCCATCCCTCCCTGCTGACCCTTTGCTAACCTTTGAGGACAGTGCTTGAAAGAAATTGACCAGTTACCAAGGTAAGGAATACTTTGCCACGTTAAAAAAAAAAAATCACAATGTGAATCCTATTGACAACAGCAAAAAGTTAGCAAATGCATCCTTACATTGAAGCCCCCTCATTTCATAAAGTAGATCCTACTAATAGCAACATAAGTGGGAACTTTAAAGGCAAAAATAGGGTTAGTTCTCTGCCCAGAGTCACACAATAAAGGGGGAAAGGGAGATGGTGTGTACAGCCATGTTGCTCCTAGCACCTCGGGGGCTAGGGATGCGGCTTGGCTGTAGAGCACTTCCCCCTAGCACTTCTAAAACCATGTGTCTCTCCAATCTTGAGACCCAGAAATACTGCAGTCACAGAACATCAAGGAACAAAAAAGTCATGGGCAATGCGGCTATGGAAAGTGTAACCCAGTGCTTTCCCAAGAGCTGGAAGGAGCCATCTGCTTACTGCAAGTAGGTGAAGATAAAAGCACTTAAGGAAATAATAAGGTCTGGAGTGGCCAAATGTTTCACCCTACTGACAGAGCTTTCTTCTTCAGTCCTCCATAAAACGTCTTGGTATCTCAGTACACAGCTAATAGTTCCCTTTCATTCAGGCTTCAGTATAGCCCCATGCCACTTCTTAGAGAACTTAGTTCTTGACTTTCAGTCACTTTCTCTAAGGTACTTCTGTCATAATTCCTGATGACTTTACTATCCAAGTAGATAATATTTGGGTTTTTAATTTTTTTATATTTTATTAATTTATTTATATTACACCTCAATGGTTATTCCATCCCTTGTATCCTCCCATTCCTCCCTCCCTCCCATTTTCCCCTTACTCCCCTCCCCTATGACTGTGACTGAGGGGGACTTCCTCCCCTATATATGCTCATAGGGTACCAAGCAGATAATATTTGTGATTGGCACTGTCTTGGCCCTCATGTCTCTCTGTTAGTCCAGCCAACACTCAACCTCAGTCACTCATACCATCATATTCCTTATCATCCCATATGCTCAATTTCAAACACCCAACTGAGGAAAGGAGACCCATCAACTCCTATTACTCACACTCATTTCTCTTATGCATGCCAACCAAGAGCTGGGAATCTCTTAGTGCCAAAATCTGTCCTTGTCCTTAACATGCTCCATGTCCTATCATCTTTCTTGTTAACCAAAAAAGTGTGTGTGTGTGTGTGTGTGTGTGTGTGTGTGTGTGTGTGTGTGTGTGTGTGTGTGTTGTGTGCAGTGATGTGTGTGCTTGCTTGGTGTATGAACATGTGTGCTCAGGTATGCATGAATAGAGAGGCCAGAAATGCCATCCTTTCTCACTCTCCACCAATAACCTTGAGACAGAGACTCTCATTGAACTGGAAGTTCACCTTGATGACTACTCTACCTGACCTGGAAGCTCCAGAGATGCGCCTGTGACAGACTCTCAGTGGCAAGGTTACAAGCATGCACAGCCACACTCAGCTTTTTACATGGTGCTGGGAATCTGAACTCAGGTCCTCATGCTTGCACAGTAGGCACTCTCACTACTGAACTATCTCCCCAGGCCCACTCACATTTGTGTTACTTGGCTAACATTGCTGGTGCATCATTAAGGCCCCGTTATTTTCTTTTGTACTAACTAAGCCTTACCCTAGGCAAACTCAACCATCTATGAACCTTGAATTCATACCTGTATAAATGGCTGGAAGTAATATTATAATCATTAAAATGTCACACAGGTTAGTTAATTCATGACAAAACAAAAGGTTCCTAAGCATGGACAGTAAGTAGTACACTGACACTTACCACTGTGTTCCCTATCTTAAGAACTACTTTATGCACCTTCCTCCAATTGTCTACTTCCTTCCATTTCCACACTCCGGATTAATGAAGGGCTTCATTTCTTCTTCCATTGGGACATGGAAGACATCAGAAGGGACACTGAATCTGTTCTCAAGCCACTCCTACCCATCCACCACATCTGTGTGTTTCATGTTTTGTTTTCCCTCTGTTACTCTGTTTCCTGACCAGCTGCTCTAACTTACATTTATCCCCCAGATGTACAATAGCTCCCATTCCTCTCAAGCCTACCTCAGGATAGTCTGGAAAATTTGTTGCCTCTCTTTCATGCATAATTAAATTTCCTCTCTGTTGAATGATCCGCGTCAGCATTCAAGTGTGCTATGATCTCTCCCATCTCCACAAAACATCCCCAATCTTGACCTAGTTTTCCCTGTGGCTATAAGCTTATTTCTCATCTGTCCTTTAAAGCAAAAATGACTTTCCTTAATCTCTCTTTTGAATCTATTTCCCTGAAAGTAGTCTTGACAAACATGCCAATGGCCTCATGCTGCTAAACTGAGTGATTTGAAATAGTCGTACTTGAATGGTAAGCCGTGGTAGGAAAGAAGACTGGGTGGAATATTTGATCACACCTCTGCCCAGAAAGTTACTTCTCTCATGTTTTCCTCCCATCATGCAGACCAGTTCTTGTTTGTCTTTGCCATTTTTTTTTCTCATCTCTCCTATACCTTAAAGGGAAATGTCTCTTGTTAGTTTGTACACTGATTCATTCATATGCAGACCGGTTGCTGGGTCCTAAATGCTGCAAGTGTATTCTAGTCTTCAGTCCACAGCTGCCCCATTTTCCTCTTCTATCCTGATGTAGTCATTTCAATCTTCACACAAGTTCAAGACTCAACCCCAAGCATGTGCCTCCCCAAATCTTTCCTTTATTGACTAAGAACAAGTGAAGCTAGCCTTTAATGGCTCCAGGGCTCCAATCTTAAAGTCATCCAAGATTCCTCTTCCTCTACCGCCATTGATATTTATGTTATATTGGCAAATCCCATTGGATCTACCTTCAGTGTAAAAATCAAACGCGAGCTGTTTGTTCTCTAATTATACAACCCAATCTATGTCATCATCATGTGACGTTATAGAGGAATTCTAACTGCTCAACCTTAAAGATAGCCAGAATTTCATTTATTCTAACCTGGATCCAATCACCATTCTCTAATGTCTGGGTAGCTATAAGAGTCTCCTAACTGGTCTCCCTGCTTCTGCGTTTGGACTCCGTATGGTATTCTTGATACAGTAGTTAGGGCAGCCCTCTCAAGTACAATATTGAGCCTATAATACCTTAGCTCGAAACCTTACAGTGGTTTCTCATCTGACAGTGGAATATCATATCCTTCCAGCTCCTTCACAAGCTAACATGAGCCCCCATCACTGCAAACTGCTGTGGGTCCTCCCACCTTCCAATACTCCCACTCAGTCTTCAGCTCCTGCCGTGCCCATTTTCCTGATAATCTTCAAATGCTATGTCCTTTCATCTGATGGTATTTCATACTCGGCACTCCCTCCGCCTCACAATTAGAAAGTTCCATAACATCAGAAATTCTCTATATCTGTATTCTCCACCATGAGACAGGAGTGGCCGTGAAATACTTGGCTTACAGCAAAAACAACTGAGGAAGTTAATTTTAAAGTTAATGTAAACGTGGATGCCACGTGTAGCTAGGGCCTACCATATTAGACAGAATACTCTATTAAGTTCTTAATTGGGATATTCTCACGGCTCACTCCCTTGCTTCTTTCAGGCACTGCATAGGTCTCCTACTATCCTTGAGGGCTTCGCAAACCACACCCCTTACTGTGCTATTCACTTGCCTGCTTTGTTTTCTTTACTTCTCCAAGGTAACTAGAAATATAAGGCACATGACATCATTTACTCCTTTATCTGTTGACTCTATGTTGAAGTTAAGATTAGAAAAATGTCCCAACTAGAAGAAAATGATGAACTTTCTAGAAGAAAACTATCCATGTTCCTTCTTGCAGACAGCCTCTCCTAGTTGTCCTGTGAAAAGCAATGGTAGCATTATTTGCTTCCTCACCCCATGTGGTTGTTCATCTTCATCATCAGTGTGACTGGGGTTAGATGCACCTGGTAGGCACTTATAGGAGTGTCTGTGAGGTCATTTAACTGAAGAGGGAAGACTCACCCTGAATGTGTGCAGAACCAAATTGTGGGCTGGATAAAGAAAGGGAAGAGCATGAGAAATCATCTCTCTCTGCTTCCTGACTATGGACACACAAAGTCACTAGCCACATGATGCCTCTGTTGCTATGCCTTCCCTGCCATGGTGGACTGACTGTATCCCCTCTAACCATGAGCCAAAATAAGTACTTCTTTCTTTAAGGTGAGTTCCTTATATATTTTGTTACAGCAATAAGGTTAGTAAGTAACACATATCATATATGCAAACTCAATGTAACATCAATGACAACAACATATGGCAGTGAAATTTTATGTTATATAAATAAAAGTGTAAAAAATTCACCTTATCTGTTAAAAAAGAAAAGAAAAAGAAAAAAGTCCCAATAAAAGCAGGGGTTTTAACAGCTTTGTTTCAATGCCTAGAATTTTATCTGGTAGTGTAGCCTACTAGTTCAATAATTACTTGTTGGTTCAGCCACAGTGTGCCATCAACCATTCCCTTCTTCAGTGGTCTTGGATAGGTATAGTCTACCTATAGTCTTTTCTCACTTTCCATTTCCCTCTGATATTCAGAACTTTGGTTTTTCTTAGTACTTAGGATTAATAAGTAAATCCTTTATTGGTCTGTCTACTTTATTCCTGTCTGTATGCTCACCAGATCATAAATTCCATGGGGTACAGACTGTGTCAATTTTGACAATATGGCACTGTGAATGTTCCAAAGCTGTCACTTGTTAAAGAAACAGTCTTCCTGGGTGATGAGGCACTAAGATCAGCCACCCAATAGGTACTCAGTAAAGACTTGCCAAAGTGTGTCTTAATGACTTAATCTCCAAAATGAAAGGTTTCAATTAGTTGAATGGATAAGCCCTTCTAACTTGTGCATTCTTCAGTTCTTAAAGAAGTGTTCAAATGCAGGTCAACTCAACTACACAACATCAGAAAGAAGCCAACGGTACTGTAACTTGGTCTTGTAGGATTATGGGCCCTGATTCCCTAAGGGAGGTGAGAATACAGAGGGACAGCAGGCATTATACTAACCTCTCATCTGTCTGGCTCTTCATTCTCTCCCTGACCTACAGGTGATTGCTAAAGAGGTTGCTGTTTTGTTGTAGTGATTTTGCAAAGAGGCTCTTTAAGGAATTCTCATGCAGTTAACATGACCATCTTCAAGACATCTGCCAGTTGTATGAAATGACTATCGCTGTTCAATTTCTTGCTCTTTTCAACTTCATCCATAGCTCCATCAAGGCAGTTCTCATGAATAGGCTCATCCTTCCTTTACTCCATGAAGTTTTAGAAAGCTGCAGAGATGGCGCACTGAGCCAGCAGTAAACTTACCCACTCACCTTTAACATTTCTAGCCCATAAGATACATTTTACTACTAGAGAGTGGGGAGTTACTGAACTTTAATGTTTTCTAAAGGACAGCCCTCAGCACCATAAAATAGAACTGGTGTCAAGATTAGTCCCTACACTAATACATATATATTTTTAAATCAAGATCAATGTGAGCATTAGCCTAGTCATTTTCACTTGCTTACTGACTTAAGAATGCAATTAGCCAAAACACCTTGAATGTAACATTCATATTTTCATGGTTCTTCTTACTATATGTAATTTCTCTACTTACATATAATAATATAAATGTATATGCCCAATAAATAAATAAAATTAAAAAAAGAGAGAGAGAAAGAAAAAAGGTGAAATTGGCTCTCACCCATCTTACTGTAGGGGACATCATAGTAGGCTTTATTTAGATTCCTTTCAAAGTTATTTCTCCTCATAGTGACATGAATACTGCTAATAGTCACCAACAATTGAGCACAGTCATTATTTGATTTCAGAGTTAAAATTTCTTTGCTGTCTAAATCGGTAACATATTTCTAGTGCTGAGCATGGCTTTTCCTTTCTGCCACCATGTCATCAATCAAAGGCTCAGAGTCCTGGGGGCTTGATTCTCTTGTGTGATACTATGCCGATGGAGTATAGTGCATCCTAATCACTTATCCAAGTCCATTTCAAAGGGTAATTTTTTCCTGCCAACTCTCTTCATGTTCAGAGGCTGAGTGGTGACCTTGCCCTCTATTAACCAACCTCATGGGCAGTTGTTGACACTTCCGGTTATTTAGTGTCACTGAAATAAAAGCCATACTTAAAATAAAAATAAACATCCTAAGAAATATTCGAGCTTCTGGGTCTCCTATTGGCCCTCCTTCTCAGTCTTCTCTCATTTCTTATTCTGTGAAATTATTGATAGTAATGTGCTAATTATGTCTTTAGAAAATGAAAAAAATCATGAGGAATTAATGTTAAGATAAAATTGCTGTAATTTGGTTAATTGCTCAGTGGCTTTAGTTCCATAATGGATATAGTGACCCCTAAAATAAATTTAATATTCACTATTATCAGTTGTAAACCTTACAGAGCTGGAATGGTGGTACACAGAATGAATCTGAAGTAGAGAATCACACACGCATATAAAATATAGTGAATAAATGCATCATCTCATCCTTGAGAGTAGCCAAATGGCACAAACAGGTTGTAACAGTATTTTCAGGCAGTGGTATGAGGGCATATCTACTATAATGAGAGGCAGGGAGGGCTGAGATATGGAGAGAAGGTGACTGCTGAGACTGGAAGTGTGCCTGTGTAAGAAGAGGAACTGGACATGTTCAGCGGCACAGTACAGTAGCTATGTGAATGCACTAAATTGAATATTTTTAAGTAGCTAGTAGAGAATACTTTGAACACCCCCGATATAAATACTGATACATGTGTGGGATGTTATGTGTTCTAGTAACTCTGGTCCTATCAACAACTGTATGACCATAGAATTCATTAATCAGAATCCAAAAATATACAAAAATATTATGTGCCAATTAAAAACTACTATAATGAAAACTCAAGAATCATCTTTAGTCCCCCCTCGGTCTTAGACCTAGAGGAGGAGAATAGAGTGAAAGTGGAAGGGAAGGAGGAATGGGAGAATACAAGTGATGGGATGACAATTGAGTTGTAATATGAATAAATTAATAAAATTAAAATTTAAAAAGAATCATCTTTAATTAGAAAGTGAGTTTCTTAAATCATACAAAAAATTATTTTCTTTTCCAGTTACCAAATTTTTATCACAGATTCTCTTGCCATGTAGGAACAAATGACTAAGGTTTGACTGGTTTTTACATTAACTCCTAGGGATGTTTTCTGGTTTGATTACCCTCCAGGAGACAATTGTATCCCTTTAACCTAATCTCAAAAAAGAATAGAGAAGAAATAATAAGTGAGGCAAATTCTTTGCCGACCAAGTTGTACTCACTTCCCATGTCTCTCAGGCTCTTTTAGTTTATAGTCATGTGAGGCATCAGTTCATTCAGGGTCAGGAGAGTGGCAGCAGTGCAGTGAAAATTACCCTTGCATGACATGAACAGACCTTGAATTTAGCTCCCGACAGCCTGTAACTATCATGTGACTCACACCAATGTCTAGCTGGCACCCCCTTGTCTACTAAATGAGGATGCTGGAAAGGCTATTCTCCTATAGCCTCATCTGAACTTCGGCTCCTACGAGTCAATGGAACATAATGACTTGGGCAGAGACAATTCATTCAATCAAGTCAACCTAAATGATTCTTTCGGTCTCAAAGTTCAAATGTAATTACAAAGAAATGAAAGGGGTGGCAATGAGTTTCCTCGTAAGGCTCATAGGCGTCAGAGGCAGCAGTCCAGTATCTTGAAATGCATATTGACAATTAACAGAACACGTCTTCTGGGGAGCAGCGAATGATTAGAAAGCCTTCTGGCAGGAGGGAGTCATAATGTTTCAACCTATTACTCAACTGATGCTTCATCACATGATAAATTAGGTACCTTTCCATCCACTGTAATATTATATACCATACAATAATTAGAGATGAGTCAAGGCCTGGCATTCTCTTGGCCAAGCCAGGTCCTAAGGAAACTGCTTACTTTGAAAGTTTGGGTTGTTTGGGCAAAAAAAGAATCACGATCTATAATTAGATTCTTGTGACCAATAACAAAAAATAATCCTCCCCAAACCTCTACCACACCCTAAGATTAATGCATTGGACCAATTATTTGTAGACTTAGGCCTTCTTCAGGTAAGGCTAGCTTAAAAACAAAACATAACATAGTGTCCCTTGTCCCCAGTTTTACCCTCCTTGGACCTGATTTATTCTAAGATGGTTTATTTTTTAAGCTTTATTTATTATTTATGCAGTATTCTGCATGCATATGCACCTGCCTGCAACAAGAAGATACCAGATCTTATTACAGATGGTCATGAGCCAGCTTAGTTTATTACCAAGTCCCCATACAATTTAAACCTTCAATTCTAGAATATTCAAATTACTGAAAGCATGCAGAGATTGTCTTTCTTAGTCTGGGTTGCCTCACTCAGTATAATTCTTTTTCTAGTGCCACTAATTTATGGAAATTTTCATAGTTCAACTTTTCTATATAGCAAAATAAATCCATTTTGTATAATAAATTTTCATTGTCTATTTATCAGCTGATGGCATCTACTGGTATGGGTTATATCATCTAAGCTGCTTCTATGCCCTAGCTATTATGAACACATCAACAAGGAACATGTATGAGAATACATCTCTATGGTAAGAATAGAGCTGTTTATATTTATGTCCAGGAGTGGAATAGCTGGATCATTTTTAGGAACTTCCACATTGATTTCCACAGTGGCAGCACCAGTTTGCACGCACACCAACACTAAAGGAGGGTTCCCATATTCCACACACTCAACAGCATTTTTTGTCTGTTTTCTTGATGTTATTCATTCTGGCTAGGGTAAGATGAAATCTTAAAGGCATTTTATTTGTATTTCTATAATGATTAAGAATGTTGAGCATTTTTTCAAATGTCCCTTAGCCATTTGCATTTCTTCTTTTCAGATCTTTCTGTTCAGTCCCATTCAGCCTATTTTAAAATGGGGTTACTTTCTAGGGGTTTTGTCTTTTCAAGTTCTTTGTATATTTTAGATGCTAATCCTCTGTCAGATGTATAGTTAGAAAAAGATTATTTCTCCTATCAGCTGCTTTTCAGTTAATTAACAGTTTCCCTCACAATACACAAGCTTATAAACTTCAGGAGGCTCCACTTGTTGATGGTTGGTCTTATTTTCCTTGTGACTGTGGCTGACTGTTTCCAGCTGTGAGCCTACAACTTTCTGTGTTCAGATTAGCCTCCAAAAGCCAAGACAAAAATTTTCAGCATTAATTAAAACACATGACAAAAATCTGAACCAAAAACTACAGTGCTTGCTTATAATGTGCTGATGAGCTCCATGGTGGATCACATGCTTAACCTTAAGATGGTGGGTGGAGTTAGCAGAGACCAGCCACCACCCTGATGCCTCCCCCAACCCAGTGTGGTGGAATAAAAGTAAGAGTGAGAGATGCTTCTCAGGAATTAGAGTAATGTTAGTGAGAACTGGGTAGTGATATAGGGTTACATATCTGTTTCATAGCTGACATAGCATGCAGCCTCAAAAGTGTCTTTGCAAACCTGGACAGTTTCCTAGGAATCCTGTGACAAGTCTACTTAAGCTCAGAATACAATACATTCAAAAACAGAAGCAGTAAAACACAATGGCGACACTCAGAGACTCTGAAGTCAGACAGCCTTGGCTTTGTGCTCAGCTTCTGTCACTTATCAGTGCTTTGCCTCTGAGTGAGTCACTTAAATTTTACTTATCTGAAAATGGGGCAAGTAATAGACTTACCTCACAGGGTTATGTGGGGATTAAATGAGAAAATGAATATACAGCTCTTAGCAAAATACCTAGCACTTAGTCAACTAGATGACAATCATTATTAGAGGGAGGGAAAGGCTTGCCTGAATCCACAGAGCTAATGAATAGCAAAGCTGCAACTAAAATTGAGTCTTCTCACTACCAGCTTAGAGCTAGAAGTGGCTCAAGCTGAAATTAGATACCACACAAGTCAATTATATCTAAAAGGTCATTATAGAAAGTCAACTTTTCTTCCCATATTGCTACCTTACGTCTCAAGAATCAAATTTCAGAGAGCCATATAATCTTAAATCGCCAGGCCCCATTGAGAAGAGACTAAGAGAGGCTGGTCATATTTTTCTTCACTGAACTGTGTCCAGATGGATTAAAGGAAAACAAGATCGACCTGAGCAGTCTCTAAGAGCCTTGACAGGGCACCTGGGTCAACAGCCAAGTGTGTGCTAGTGCTTGCTCTGTGCTTAGGATTGTGCACAATCATAATATAGAAAATACAAGGCCTGGATGTTGGTAGAGAGAGTCCTTGCCCAATGAGCATGAAGCCCTGGGTTCTATTCCCCATACCCATGAACTGGACAAGGAGTTTCCTGGGATCACATTTGCCAGCCTTATGCCACCCCCACTGCCAAGTAAACTTTTTACTCAATTCTGTTTCCCAGTGCTTGCGTCTAGGGAAACCAGAATTAAGACATTCTTCTGGAAGCATTGTTTCTTCCAATAGGATTTAAGTCTAAGGCTAGGGAGGTAAAGTAATTTGGAATTCTATATAATTTTCATTTTCATTTTTTGCAACAAGAGATAGGCAGCTGCTATGAAGAGTGGCCATTTGACATCCTGCAGTGTACACACACACACACACACACACACACACACACACACACACACAGACATTGCATTTCTACATTTTTTTCTATTTTTGACCTAGAAATACTCTGCTAATGGCTTTTTTGCTCTCATTATAGCCTAAGGTGATATCAGAAATTCTGAGGTTCAACTAGAACTCCCATGTATACCAAGCATGCTCAGCATACCAAATCCTTAATATGAAATCAAGGATCTTAATGGAGGTCAAACACTATTAATGAAAAAAAGTAAATAAAAATAATTCAATTTGATAAGAAAGTAGCCAAGGAACTAGAGGTGAAAGTATCCGTTCATTAAATGCATGTAGAGCAGTACATGGGCCACATGATAACTAGCAGATTTCATTCCAAAGACACATTTGGTCCAGGGAATTATATGATTCCAGTGTTGGGCTCATTACATTATTTATATAACTTTTATAATTCTGACCTTCTCCCCAGAGGGAAAAACTGGAATAGACTTCCTTAGTCTAATGACAGTACTGGCTGATGCCTCAATGGCTCCTGCCTCAGTGGTTGGCTCATGAGCAGCGCTTGAGGTCTGGAAAGAGCATAGAACTCAAAATCTTCACTTGATTTTTCTATTCATGAATAAGGATGTACTTTTATATCTGAAATTTTGTGACACAGGTAAAAATAATTTATTTTATGGATTTAAAAAAAAAATTTATCCAGGTAAAGCCTCACTCTAAATTGGGGATGAGGCGCTAGCTAAGTGATTATGGTTAAGATGTAAAAGATGGCCAGGCTCAGTGGTACATTCAGTGTAATTCCAGAACTCAAGGGGGCAGAGGCAGGTGGATATCTGCACATTCAAGGCCAGCCTAGTCCACAAAGTAAGGCCAGGACAACCAAGGCTAAACAGAGAAGTCCTGTCTTAAAAACAAGAAATTAAACACCACAAAACCAAACAACCCAATTGTGAAATGGGGCTTGGAACTTAACAGAGAATTCTCAACAGAGGAATATCAAATGGATGAGAAACACTTAAAGAAATGCTCGTTCTCGTTAGTCATCAGAGAAATGCAAATCAAAATGACACTGAGATTCCATCTTACACTCATCAGAATGGCTAAGATCAAAAACTCAAATGACACCACATGTTGGTGAGGATGTGGAGAGAGAGGAACACTCCTTCATTGCTGGTGGGAATGCAAACTAGTACAACCACTTTGGGAAGCTATCTGGCGCTTTCTCAGAAAAATGGGAATAGGGCTTCCTCAAGACCCAGCCATCCCACTCCTTGGAATATACCCAGAAAATGTCCTACCACATAACAGGGACATATGCTCAACCATGTTCATAGCTGCTTTATACATAATAGCCAGAACATGGAAACAGCCTAAGTGTCCCTCAGTAGAAGAATGGACTAAGAAACTGTGGTATATTTACACTATGGAATACTACTCAGCTATTAAAAACGAGGAATTCCCGAAATTTGTGGACAAATGGATTGATCTAGAAATTATCATAATGAGTGAGTTCACCCAGAAGCAAAAAGAGACAAACGGTATATACTCACTTATATCAAAACACTAGTCCAAGGGATACGTACCATGAAAATCTTTACTTACCAAGAAAGTGGGTCAGAGGAGAGGACATCCGATTGAGACTTTAGGCAAGAGTAGCATGGAAGAAAGGGGAAATAGTAGGACCCACAGGGTCCTGAAAACCTACAAGAAGAACTTTATGACAGGCAGATCTGGATCCTGGGGTCCTCCTCAAACTAAGGCACCAGCCAAGGAGAATATAGGCAGTAAGCTTCGAACCCCTACCAAGACCTAGCCGACGAACAGGATATTCTCCACCGTTGAGTGGAGAGTGAGATCTGACTCTCACATGAACTCTGGTGCCCCTTTTCTGACCATGTCCCCTGGATGGGGAGACCTGGTGGCACTCAGAGGAAGGATAGCAAGTTACCAAGAAGAGACTTGATAGTCTAAGAGCATATATAGGGGGAAGAGGTCTCCCTCAATCACAGACATAGGGGAGGGGAGAAGGAAAGAAATGGGAGAGAGGGAAGAATGGGAGGAAACAGGGGAAGGGCTAACAAACGAGATGTAATATGAATAAATTAATTAAAAAACACCAAACAAAAGAAAAACAAATCAAAACAACAACAAAAAAACCCAAAAATGTAAAAGATGATAGTGTCTGGCTTAGAGACAGAACAGGACTGATGAGAAGCTGACAGTGGTCATGCTCCTGGTCCTGACTGTGCCAGTGCCAGAACTCAGACAAATCTTGGTGTCTTTAGAATCACAGGGCAGCTTGGCACTGGAGAGGAGGGACACAGGACCCTGTGAGTCCGTGTTAAGAGTCTGAATGTTAGCTCAGTTCTCAGAGATGTGTACTAAGATGATTACTTCAGCACACTGTACTTCAATTATTTTTGGGGATGTCTGTAATGGGTGAACTACTGACAAAATACACTTCTTCCAGTGTTTTGAGAATGAGGCAAAGAGAAAAGGGACTTCAAGCATCATCATCATCTCAAGTGGAAATGTGAACTGAAGGCTGGAAGAGTCATGAAGAACTTTTTAATTGCTTATATTCCATGACACTACAAACTGAAAAATATTGACACAAAGATCTAATTTTTTTCCTTTGTTGCATACTTGAAAAAAAAATATATATATATCACTAAAGGAAGTTTAACCTGCTTAAATAAAGGTATTAATGGATCCACTTGCTATTCTGCTATCATAAATGAGGTCTGCTTATGATGGGCTTCATAAGCAGGCTTGCTCATCATGGGGAGAGCACAGCCTTTGCTTTATAAAGTGATGGTGTGCTCTCAAGTTTATCTTGTAATTTCTCTCATTTAATTAGCCCAATCTGAACAGATTAAATAAAGATGACTGAAGGCCTTTCTCAGCAGAAAAAGGGCTAGTTGTTTTCTCCGTATCCTGCAGAGACCTGGGAGACAGAAGTCAGTACTTAGCACTGGTTAGTTTTCTCACTGCTGTGACAAAAATCCTGGCAAAACCAGTTTTAGCCAAGAGAGATTTATTTTGGCTCACAGTTAGAGGTGATACAGTCCAATGGAGCAGGGGGGACCCCGTAGGAGTGTGAAAAAGATGCTCAAAATGTGTCTACAGCCAGGAAGCAGAGAGAAATGACTGCTAGTACTCAGCTTAGTTTCTTCTTTTTCATTAAGTGCACAACCCCAGTCTATAAGACAGTGCTGTCCATAATCAGGAGGTATCTTCACTTCTTAGTTAATACCCTCTGGAAACACCCACACAGAAGTGTGCCTCTAAGTGTGCCTAGAAGTGTGTCTCTAAGTGATTCTAAATATAGTTGTCAATGAAAGGTTGTTGTTGGGGCTGGAGAGATGGCTTAGTGAATAAGAGCACTGTCTACTTCAGAAGTCCTGAAATCAATTCCCAGCAATCGCATTGCGGCTCACAACTATCCATACTGGAATCTGATGTGCCCTCTTTTGTCATGCAAATGTATATGCAGATAGAGCATGCAGATAGATACATTAATAAAATCTTTAAAAAGGAAAGGTGTTGTTTTAATATGAAATGAATATTTTCACTTCATGTATGTATGGGTACCACATGTGTTCCTGGCACCCATGGAAGTCAGAAAGGGCAGTGGATCCCCTGGAACTAGAGTTATAGATGCTGTGAACCATTATGTGGGTGCTGGGACCCAAGCCCGGGGCTTCTATAAGACCAGACAGTGCTCTTAACCACTAAGCCATCTCATCTCTCTAGCCCCAACAATAAGAACAAACCATCACATACAACTAAAAGCTTCCCTCTTTGAAAAGAGGCTCCAGGGGAGCTCAGGTAATTCATTTCAAGACCAATATGGTTGTCCCAGTCTTCTTAGTTTTTAAGCTTATGTTTTTCCAAGAGATAAGCTGGTTAGTTGGATTATTTCCACTTAAGAGATGACAAGGCCAAAGTTCATACCAATTAACAGATACTAGGCAACTCATTAGGTTTAATAACACTAGTGACACAGAAAATACCATTCACTGTACTGGGGGAAAAAAACCACATTATTTTAATGATGCCAAAGACATTTCAATCTGAGAAGTCCACAAAATAGTCTAACTGATTCTGGCATTTCTGTTTTCATGGGCTGTGGTGCTGAGCTTTTCAATCACTGATTTCTTCATCTATTTTCAAAGGTGGACTCATAATTACACTAGTAATTGCAAAAGTAATTCCTCTATTATTGCTTTGCTCTTTGGGTGTCCTTTTCTTCTGCTAAAGGTTAGTGTACCCACTAGTCAGAGATGAGGAAAAGGCCCTTGAAGGTCATTTCTGAAGCCATGTCTTAAAGAGAAACCTTCACAGCATAAGACCTTTCACTATTTTTGCTCAAGGGTTTCTTGAAGGGTGTTCTCACATGCAAAAAAAAAAAAAAGTTTTCAATGCTAAGTGAAAATACTTTGGGTGGAGATTAAAATTAGACTGGAGTCAGGAGTCCAGATGCTGTGGGCTGAAACTGTCCAGGATAATTCATGTGTTAGAAATACATTCTCCAGTGCCATAGTGCTGAGAGGCATGAAACTAAGATGTCCTTTACCAACCTCAGTAACTAACAATTTGATTGGCCTGTTGGTGTTTCATTGACCCTGAAGACAGATCACTCACTAAAAGGCAGCCATAGACACAAGGAATAGATCATTGTCATTATATAAGTGCCCATGTTGGCTCTTCTTCTTCTTCTTCTTCTTCTTCTTCTTCTTCTTCTTCTTCTTCTTCTTCTTCTTCTTCTTCTTCTTCTTCTTCTTCTTCCTCTTCTACCTGCCCGTTGCCATATAAGAACATGATGCTCCCCTTTTCCAGAGGACACAGTTTTAAAACTGTTGAAAGCAGGCAGCAGCCTTCTCCAGCTATAGACAGCCTGATGTTGGATCTCTCAGTCTCCAGAACCATGAGAACATGTTCTGCATATAAACCATTCTTCACATGCCACTTTCTTATAGCAGCATCAAAGGTTCCCATATCCCTTCTGTCACACATAGGTTATATGTTGTTTGGATAGTCATTTAATCACTCAAGAGAAAATATCTTTCATTTCCAAACTAAAAGACATCTAATGGAATGTTTCAGATTATGAGAAAAATGTTATGAGACTCCTTTAAAACACTGAGATCATTGCCCGGTTTGGGGGATATAAAGTATTCTTGCAAGGATCTGAATCCATCTCAGAGAATGAGGACAGAAAGTAGGAAACACCTGATTTTAGCTGAAAGGAAAATTTGTATCTCCCAACTTAGCTACAAACCCTTCAATGGTAGAGGGTGATTCACTCCCCTGAAGACCTCTGACTAAAGTGTGAGGACTCACCATCTCCTGCATAGGTCTCTGGAGAAGGGCGCCCAGAATCATCAAAGCCAGATACCACATTTTCCTCTCAGAGGTCACAGGGGATAATAGCAGAGTTGTCAAAAGTAAAAGTAAAAATAGGAGTTTTCTAATCCAACAAGCCCAAGTGAGGTATCACAAGAGCTTGTGAGAGATTTGATATTGAAAACAAACAAACAACAACAACAACAACAAAAACCACCCTGGGCTAAAGAGATTGCTCAGTGGTTATAAACACACATTATTCTTGCAGATGACATGAGTTTGATTCTCAATACCCATATTGGGCTGTTCACAACCATGTGGAACTCACAGACCTCCAGCCTCTATGGTCACCTAAACTCACCTTAAATCCCGCCTATACACATATACGTAATTAAAAATAAAACAAGTCTTTAAAAAAGAAAAGACACAGAAAGGAAGAAGGGAAATGAAATATCCACAGCATCTAAGAGGCCTTTGCCTTCCATCTACACCAATGGGAAGCACCTGACCTCCTGAGTTCCTTCTAACTCATGACTTTGTGACTTAATGATACATCTACATTATTTAATGTGTGCAAAGAACAGACCACAGAAACAATGTCACTCTAATTATAAATCACCTGATAATGCAGACATAGGCTCTTTGATGTCCCCTCCCCATACATCACTAGAATATAAGATTTAACCCCAATACATCAATCCCTTGAATTTTGAGGTCATTCTATATAAAGTTGAAGCTATATGCAAAAGGCACTGTCCTCAGATCATTAATCATTTTTACCTGCCCTCATGATCCATTTTACAAGCTATTTTTATTACTGTCTTAAAAATCCAGTTAATGTGGGTGATATTTTCCTTAATTAGTTGTAATGTAAAGTTAGACTTCAAAGCAAAAGCTTATGTTACAATAGCTTGTTTTTCCAAAATCAAGTGGACAATTTTCCTTCAGATACCAATTAGCACGAGCACTGGTCCAGTTTTGCTCTACTCACTCCTAATGAAGTGACAGAGTTCCAGATCCCTAGTTTGCCTTGCTGACTTCTTTTTTTGCTTGCTAATACCTTTTTAAGCAAGCTCTTTAGGGGTGTATTTTTAACAGTGTTTTATACAACTTTAAATGCAAAATATATAAAAGAAATTGCATTGTGCCAGGTCATTAGGCTAGGATTAAATTAGCTGTTTGGGAAAGCCTATTGTGTGTGGTAAAGTACTGCACCACTGTTAATTATAATAATAATAAACATTTGGAGAAATGTAAGGGAGTGGTTAGCAGCATGGGCTTAGGAGGCAGAACAACCTGGGTTTGCATCCTGCCTTGCCTCCTACCAACTCCGTAATTTGACAAGTTTTTCAGTTCCTATGTGTCTCCTTTGCTGGCCTATTAAATGTGAGTAATATCAATGTTTACTTCCCATGGTGTTCTAAGTAGTAAGTAGAGAATGTGCACGTAAAGAGCTTATAAGGAACTGACTCAATACATGTTAATATCAATATTAATAACATTAACTCAACTGATATTTGTTAGGAATAAATCTAATGATTAATCAATAAATTTTTAAAAGGATTTAATGAGAGAATTTATGCAGTAGACACAGCATAAGTTATCGTGGGTGATGTCTAATTCATTGCCCTCAAGAAGTTACCTGTTATAAAATGTAGCATCACTATGCATGTCTCCAAGGGGGGCGGGAAATACTATCAATTCAACATATGACATCATCCACTGTGAGGCATATCCCTACTGCACAGAAGTAAGGTTTAGGGCAGAGGAACATGCTTTAGAATCCAAAAAATAGGATGATTTTAAATACCAGTACAATGGCAAAAGATTAAAAAGGAAGAGAAAAGGAAAAAATAATAGAATATTCTCACCAAAATAAAGTCTCAGTGGCCTCTGAACTGTGACCTTTTCTCTCACTCACACAGCCTAATCTGTAATTCTTGTCGGTAAGGAAGAAGCATTAAGGGAAACTGCCAGCAACAGCCAGTACATGACGATAGCAGAAGATCATAGTGAATTCAGACAAAATTTCCCTAGCATTCACAGAGTGGAGATTGAGTTCTCATGAGAAATCAGCCCCAGCCCCCACCCAGAGTCAGTACCCCTTCTACAGCACCCCTCAGTTACACAGATGATATTTTGATTGCATTTCATCACAAGGTCCCTCTCGAAAGGTCGCAGAGTTTCTCTTATGTGAATGTACACTCTGGCACTGAGGCAGATGGGGAGAGAGGGGCAGGAGGTAGAGGCAAGCTAATCATCAGTGCCACTCTCGAGGGGAAAGCGAGTGATGCTGAGTGGCTCTAAGTGGCAATAGGGCAACTAGAATGGGAAGTACAATTTAGGCAGGAAGTGGACAAACAATGACACAGAAGAAGAAAAGGAGGAGGAAGGGGAGGAGGAAGACAGAGGAGAAGGAAGGAGAAATGGTAGAAGGAAGAAGGAAAAGGATGAGGAAGAGAAGTACATAAAGAAGGGGTAAGGATGAGAAAAAGAGGAAGTCACAGTTTTTTTGTTTTGTTTTGTTTTGTTTTGTTTTGTTTTGTTTTGTTTGAGAAAACATTTCCAGTGAACTGCAGTATGGCAGAAATCAGGACTGTCTAGAAGCACAGGGGTTGGGTGAAAATGACTAGGTGCTGCTCTTTGGAAGAAATCCTCCAAATACTGAGGGACACAAACTATTTCTTCCTCCCATTGGGATTTGAATTCTGGTCCTCAAATTTGCAGGGCAAGAGCTCTGCCTACTGACCCACTGTATCCGCCCTCATTGCTTTTCTTCTTCCTGTGACCAAACACCTGACAAGAAACAACTTAAGGAGAAAGGCTTGATTTTGGCTCACATTCTGAGGCCACAGTCCATTCCATCAGGGCCGCCCTGGCTGCAGAAGGTCACATGGATCCCAAGTCAGGAAGCGGAGAGACAAAAGCATGTACTTCATTCACTTTCCTTTTTATTCAGCCTGGGATTTCAGGCCACGGAATGGTGCTTCCCAAAGTCAGGGTGAGTCTTCCCCCACTCACTTAAATCTCTCTGGAAACAGTCTCACAGACATACCCATGGGCTGGCTGGCTGGCTGTCACTCTAACTGTCATCAAGCTGACAAGCAGTGGTAGTAGCCATTGCAGAAACCATCCAACATAACAGCTCCCAACTTGCTTGAACCTCAAAGCTCTAGGAAAAAGCTTTGTAAACACAGCAGCATTTTAGTCTTACTCTCGAAGACTGTTGTTTTCATTGTCCTTTGTCTTGGTACTCTGTGTGATCCACTGGTTTTTTTTTTAAAGGTGCACTTGGCTGATTCTAATTTAGATCCAAGGCTGAGAATCTCTGAAATGAGTCAACGTGTTCACTTTACAAATAACCCATAGTTGAAGACTTGTGCAATACCTATCCACAGAGCCACAGAAAGAAATATCAGAACAATCTGTGGAAAATCCAGTGCTGATCTTAATTCTCTACTTATCTATAGAGACAGAATGCACACATGTCCTGGCACAGTCTCATGGTGGAATGTATATTCCTGCAACTTTGATATTGAGCTTGATGATGGGACTTTCCTGGCCAATAGGACGCTGCTGCATGTTCTCCTACCCTGCTGTCTTTTTCATAAGAAGGAATTGCCTTAGGCAACTAGTACCTAATCCAAGGAAAATGAAATACTCTCAGCCATATGAAAGCATGGACAAGTTAGACATGCATGAGTCAGAATAAATCTCATTGTGAAGCACTGTTCTTGGAGTCCCTTGTTAGGTTATGGTGTGAGCTAGAGGAAACCCAGGCTTTCTAAGGCCATTTCTGTCTTCGCTGGGATTCTAAATGTTTATGATTCACAGGCTGTGGGGCACAATAAAGGGACAATCTGCATGAAAGTGCTTCATCCAAGACACACCAATCAGAAAATCAGATACCTCTGCTGAATAGCACATATAACATGTACATGTAGGAGCCCAATGTTCTGTTTTGATGAGCTCCACCTCCTCCATTGGACACATTGACCCATGTCTATTATTTCAATATATCCTAAATAATTGCAACCAGCTATCTTTTAGCTCTACTATATAGAATATTTATTTCATCCTATAAAACATTTTTTACAATTACAATCTCTATTTTACAGATAAGAAGATCAAGGCCATCTTAGATAAATCACTTGCCCAAAAGACAGCAAGAATGGGAAGTACAGAGAAAACAAAAGATACTGTAAATGACTATGGATGTCTCCATCTTGATGTCATTTCTGTGATTAATAAAACTAGTCATGTTTGTTAATTTAACAGATAAACACTAACCCAATGTGCTGCGTTTTTCAAGCATTAACTATCTCTAATTCTTGATTCTTAGTTTTAAATTCACATATAACTATACATATTTATAGGGTGGAGTACTATTGTTCTACACATGTATGTATTACACAATGATCAAATCATGGCCATTCACCCATTTGTCATTGCTTTGTGGTAGCAGCATTCACATCTCTCTTTTCCAGCTTTTTAAAGTTATATGACACATTAGCATTATCACTAAATATAGTCCCTTCACCATGCCACAGAATACATTTATAAATCTCTACCTCTTGACTATCCTCACCTCTCCTTGCCTCCTCACACCTATAAGACACTTTCTTGTAAGCTCTGTTCTTTCTGTGTAATCAACTTACACCCATTACATATATTTTAAGATCATGTGGTATGTGTTTGTACCTGGCTTATCTACTTCTAATATAGTCCAGATGTTCTCAAAACTGAAAGGATTGTATTATTTTATAATGGCTGAATGCTACATTTCTGGGGCTATATATTGCATTACCTCTATCCATTCAGCTGTTATGGGATGCTCAGGTAAATAACAAAGCTTGATTATTGTTAACAGTACTTCAATAAGCATAGCAGCACACAGTTACTCTTTCTTCATAATGACATTTACCTGCAGAAGTCTATAAAATCTGAAAACCCTATATGTAACACATTATGATCATCTGCTTGTACTTCTAGACTTATAGGCAACCTATATCTTTTTGATGAAGAGTAGTTATAGTATAAATAGAATTTGGGGTCAGGATAAAAATGTCTGATATTAACACTGACCTTCAAGAACCAGAGTTATCTGAAAAATGTCAGCTATACTTGGGTAAGCTTTCTGTGGGTTTCTTTCTCTTTAATTGTCTCTGCATTTTAAACACAAATTTAGCGGTACTGATAACTATAAAAGGAGAAGATCTATCGGTGCAAACTAACAGCACCACAGTCCAGTGATTTGTGGGTGGACTGCATCATACTGATGTGAGTATGTAACAGCTAATGATTTCCTCACTCACCAGGGCCTAAAAATGTTAGCTTCCTTTCTCTTATGTCCCCTTCCTGCCATGGTACTTGGACGTGATCTAGACTCTACTGATCCAATGATGGTAGCACCTAAGAATTGTCCCTTTCTAAAAGAAAGATGGACATTTTCCTGTAGCAACCTCTCTTCATGTAACCATCCCTAACAGCAAGGAAAGAATAGAATAAATGCTGAACATTTTACTCCTCAGATTAGTTATAGCAAGAGAGAAGAGAATTAGGGAGATCTTTTGTGTAACCTTTCCAAGAAAATGCATTACCATTCCTGATTTATGCACAACAAAACAAAAGGTTTTGATAGGAGAGGTAAGTTGCCTTTCACAGCTAATGAGTTCAAGAGGAAGAATTCAAACCCAATGCTTATCATTGTCTCAATCACTGTTCTATTGTTCTGAAGAGATACCATGATTAAGGCAACTCTTTGAAAAGAAAGCATGTAACTGGGTGCTGGCTTACAGTTTCAGAGGTTAGTCAATTATCATCTTGGTGGGATATGGCAGCATGATAGCAATATGGTGATGCAGCAGTGGTTGAGAGCTGCATCCTGATCTACAGGCAATGAGCCCAGAATGCCCTTTTGAAACCTCAAAGCCCACTCTCACTGACAAATTTCCTCCAGCAAGGCCACACCTCCTAATCCTTCTAGTCCTTTCAAGTAGTGTCCCTTTCTGGTGACTTAAGCTTCTAATATATGAGCCTATGGAGGCCATCCTTATTTACACCACCATAGTCATATTTAAAAGTCTACATTCTTTTCATTATACCACTGTCACCACCAAGTTTTTAAATGTCCATATTGTATTTGATGGTATTCAATCCCAAGTGAGAAATTTAACCCTTCCTTTCTTGGTGGTAGTCTGGATTTAATAACCAGTAACTAACAAAGAGGAAGGAAAAACTGTCTATTTTAACATATAAAATTAAGGGTGCCTAATTAAAATTGAATTACAGACAATGAATGATTATATTCAAATATTATACAAGACACATTTGTCCTCACGTGTTGCTCATCTGAAATTCAAATTTAAACAGGCATTCTGAATTGTATTTGATCATGCTGGTAGAATTATGAGTGTTTGTTTTCATAAAGCATATTGTGGCCTTTTCTCTTTTCTCTCTCAGATCATGTACCCTGAGGAAAGCCAGCTGCCCTTTTATAGAGCTATTCTAGCAACTCTAGGGAAAGGCCCATGAGGTGGAAAACGGAAGCATTTAGATAGAAATACTCATCTGGAAGTTAGGGCTACCTCTCAACATCCACAGTTGGGTTCTTAAATAATTGAATAATAAATAAATATTAATTAACTAATTAATTACAACCTAAGCCAACATCTTGACAACAACACACTAAAACACTAAGTGATAACATCAACTAAGAAGAATTATGTTTCAGAAAAGCTATTAAGTATCTTCATGTTAAGCTGCTAAATTGTTGAGTAATTTGTTAAACAGCAAGAAATAGCTAATCCCGCTAACTAAGAGCAGCCGCAGTTCTCCTTCTGTGGCGCAGGCTTGGTGGCGTGCTCAGTTCCATCCTAGGCACCACCTCAGCTCAGCGACAGCTCCCCTGCGGTGACACCAGTCTGGGCAGAGCACTTGGTTCCAACACTGGTGCTAACTCAGAGCAGCCGCAGTTCTCCTGCTGTGGCGCAGGCTGGACAGAGCGCTCGGTTCCACCAGCTCTAAGACTCTGGTTGGACACAGTGTGCAGTTTGAATCCAGAATTCCTGGCTGAGATTGGTGGTCAGTTCGGGCCCTGAGTCAATAACTGACCACAGCACGCACTTTGGTGGGCCAAAAGGCCCTAGCGGAGCTTGGTGCGTAGTCCCAGCCCAAAAATTCTGGCTGGACCCTGTGTGCATTTTGGGCCCAGAATCCCTAGCTGAGCTTGGCAGACGGTTCAGGCCCTGAGAATCTAGCTGAGTTCAGCCCGTGGTTCGGGCCCAGTGCTCCTGGCTGGACTTGGCAGGGTACACAGAAGGCTGTGGATACCTTGGCCTGACCCAAACGCTCATTCAGAGACCCAGAATAATTGCAGGATCCACAGCACAGAGGGACTGAAGATCACTGGCTGTGAGAGACCAGAACAACAGGGCTAACCTCCTAACATCCACACCAGTGAAGCTTTGAGCTCGCAGCTTAGGGAAATCGTGAGAAAACAAGTGAATCTATCGTCAGATACCCTCCATCCAACTCTGGAAGCTAACCAACAAAAACAAAGATGGCAAGATGTCTAAAGGACAATGAAAAAGCATACGCAAAAAAACCCAAAACAACATGGCGTCTCCAGTTTCCAGCTATCCTCAAAGAAAACAACCCAGAGAACTCAAATACAACGGAAATACAAGAAAATGACCTCAAATTCTTAGTAATGAGGATGATAATGGAGGAAACAAATAAAATTCGTAATCAAACACAGGAAGACGCAGACAAACAGGTGAGAGACATAAAAGAAGCACATAGAGTGGAACTGGAAAATATTCAGGAAAATGCAAACAACCAGATGAAAGAAATAAATAAAACGGTTCAAGCTCTGAAGACCTATAAAGAGGCAATGGAAGAAACTCAGGAATATACAAAAAATCAGATGAAAGAAATCAAAAAATCAGTTCAAGATCTGAAAATGAAAATGGATTCAATGATAAACACACAGACAGAAGAAAAACGAGAACGTGAGACCTCAGAGAAGAAGGCGAGCAACACAGAGGTGAGCTTTTCTAACAGAATCCAAGAGATGGAAGAACGAATCTCAGGGCTAGAAGATACAATCACAGATATTGAATCAACCATTAAAGAAAAATGCCAAATCTGGAAAACTCCATGACACAAAACAGTCCAAGAAATTAAGGACACCATGAAAAGAAGAAATCTGAGGATAATAGGCATTGAAGAAAGAGAAGACATCAGACTCCAGGGCCCAGAAATTATTCTCAAAAAAAAATCATAGAAGAAATTTTCCCCAATCTAAAGAAAGAAATGCCTATAAACATACAAGAGGCCTACAGAACACCAAATAGAATTGACCAGAAAAGAAAACTGCCTGCCCATAATAATCAAAACACAAACATACAGAACAAAGAAAAAATATTAAAAGCTGCAAGGAAAAAGGGCCAAATAACATTTAATGGTAAACCTATCAGAATTACACCCGACTTCTCAGCAGAGACCATAAAAGCCAGAAGGGCCTGACAGAGATCCTAAAAACCCTAAGAGACCACAGATGCCAGGCCACACTACTTTACCCAGCAAAATTATCAATAACCATTGATGAAGAAAACAAAATATTCTATGACAAAAACAAATTCAAACAGTACCTATCCACAAATCCAGCTTTACAGAAGGTACTAGAAGGAAAACTCCATCCCAAAGGGTCAAGCTACAACCAAAACTACCCAGGAAATAGATAACTATCCCATGGCAAAAACACAACTACACAAACGCTCGACTGGAAACAACATCAAAATTATGACTCTTAACAGTCACTGGTCATTAATATCTCTCAACATCAATGGTCTCAATTCTCCAATAAAAAGACACAGACTAACTGAGTGGGTACATAAACAAGATCCAACATTCTTTTGCATTCAAGAAACACATCTCACCCATAATGAAAGGCATTACGTCAGGGTAAAAGGTTGGAAAAAAATATTCCAAGCAAGTGGTCACAAGAAGCAAGCAAGTGTAGCCATTTTAGTATCGAACAAAATAGACTTTCAACCAAAATTAATCAAAAGGGATGAGGAAGGACACTTCATACTCATCAAAGGTAAAGTCAACCAAGATGACATCACAATTCTGAACATCTATGCTCCCAATATAAGAGCACCTACATTTGTAAAAGATCTCCAAAAAAAAAGTTTAAACCACACATCGATCCCCACACAATAATAGTGGGAGACTTCAACACCCCACTCTCACTGAAGGATAAGTCATTGAAACAGAAACTAAGCCGAGAAATAACATCATTAACCAATGCCATGGGACAAAAGGATCTAACAGATATCTATAGAACCTTTCACCCAAACAAGAAAGAATACACCTTCTTCTCTGCACCCCATGGAACCTTCTCCAAAATTGATCACATCGTAGGACACAAAGCAAGCCTCAATAGATACAAGAGGATTGAAATAATACCTTGTATCCTATCAGATCACCATGCTCTTAGGCTGCAATTCAACAACAACAGAAATAACAAAAAGCCTACATGTACGTGGAAACTAAACAACTCTCTGCTAAATGACACCTGGGTCAGGGAAGAAATGAAAAAAGAAATCAAGGAGTTTCTGAAATTCAATGAAAATGAAGAAACAACATACCCAAATTTGTGGGATACATTGAAAACAGTGCTAAGAGGAAAATTCATAGCACTAAGTGCCTTTAAAAAGAAATTGGAAACATCGCACATAAGCATCTTAACAACACAACTGGAAGCCCTAGAAAAAAAAGAAGCAGAAACACCCAAGAGGAGTAGACGCCTGGAAATAATCAAACTCAGGGCTGAAATTAACAAATTAGAAACTAAGAAAACAGTCCAAAGAATCAACAAAACCAAAAGCTGGTTCTTTGAGAAAATCAACAAGATAGACAGACCATTAGCCAAACTAACTAAAAGGCAGAGAGACAGTATTGAAATCAACGAAATCAGAAATGAAATGGGAGACATAACAACAGACACTGAAGAAATTCAAAGAATCATAAGATCCTACTTTGAAGGCATATATGCCACAAAATTTGAAAATCTAAGGGAAATGGACGATTTTCTTGATCAATTTCACTTGCCAAAGTTGAATGAAGAACAGATAAACAAGCTAAATAGTCCCATTTCCCCTATAGAAATAGAAGCAATCATCGATGGTCTCCCAACCAAAAAAAGCCCAGGGCCAGATGGTTTCAGTGCAGAATTCTACCAGACCCTTTAAGGGCGAGCTAATACGATACTCTTCAGCTACTCCAAAAGATAGAAATGGGTGGAAAATTACCAAATTCATTCTATGAGGCCATCGTCTCATGATACCTAAACCTCACAAAGATTCAACAAAGAAAGAGAATTTAAGACCAATTTCTCTATGAACCATAGATGCAAAAATACTAAATAAAATACTTGCAAAAACGAATACAGGAACACATCAAGATATCATTCATCATGACCAAGGTAGGCTTCATTCCAGGCATGCAGGGATGGTTTATTATACGGAAATCCATCAATGGAATCCACCATATAACAAACTGAAAATAAAAAACCACATGATCATCTCCTTGGATGCAGAGAAAGCATTTGATAAAATTCAACACCCATTCATGTTTAAGTTTTAGAGAGATCAGGGATACAAGGCACTTTCCTCAACATAATAAAGGCTATATACAGCAAGCCAATAGCCAAAATCAAAGTAAATGGTGAGAAACTCAAGGAAATTCCTCTAAAATCAGGAACAAGGCAAGGCTGCCCACTCTCTCCATATCTCTTCAATATAGTACTCAAAGTTCTAGCCAGAGCAATAAGACAACAAAAGGAGATCAAGGGTATCCAAATGGGAAAGGAGGAACTCAAATTATTCCTATTTGCAGATGATATGATAGTGTACATAAGTGACCCTCAAAATTCCACCAGAGAACTCCTACAGCTGATAAACACCTTCAGCAAATTGGCTGGATACACAATTAACTCAAAAAAGTCTGTAGCCTTCCTATACACAAATGACAAGCTTGCAGAGGAAGAAATTAGGAAAACCACACCCTTCACATTAGCCACAAGCAATATAAAATATCTAGGAGTTACCCTAACTAAGCAAGTGAAGGACTTGTATGAAAAAATTTCAAAACTCTGAAGAAAGAGATTGAAGATGACCTGAGAAAATGGCATGATCTTCCTTGCTCATGGATCGGGAGAATTAACATAGTAAAAATGGCCATCCTACCAAAAGCAATCTACAGATTCAATGCAATCCCTATCAAAATACCTACACAATTTTTTAAAGACATTGAAAGTTCAATTCTGAACTTCATATGGAAAAACAAAAAACCCAGAATAGCTAAAACAATCTTGTACAATAAAAGGTGCTCGGGAGGAATCTCCATACCTGATCGCAAACTGTACTATAAAGCAATAGTAATTAAAACAGCATGCTACTGGCACAGCAACAGGCTGGTTGATCAGTGGAATCGAATCAAAGACCCAGATATGAATCCACACACATATGGTCACTTGATTTTTGACAAAGAAGCCAAATCCATTCAATGGAAAAAGGATAGCATCTTCAACAAATGGTGCTGGTCTAACTGGAGGTCTATGTGTAAAAAAATGCAACTGGACCCATATTTGTCACCTTGCACAAAACTCAAATCCAAGTGGATTAAAGACCTCAACATAAAACCAGAGACACTAAGCCACTTAGAAGAAAAGTGGGAAAGAGCCTGGAACATATTGGCACAGGAGACAACTTCCTGAACAGAACACCAACGGCCCAGGCCTTAATGTCAACCATTAATAAATGGGACCTCATGAGGCTGAGAAGCTTCTGTAAGGCAGGAGACACTGTCAAGAGAACAAAGCGACAGCCTACAGACTGGGAAAAAATCTTCACCAACCCTACATCTGACAAAGGTCTAATATCCAAAATATATAAAGAACTCAAGAAATTAAACACCACCAAACCGAATAACCCAATTGAGAATGGGGCTTGGAACTAAACAGAGAATTCTCAACAGAGGAGTATCAAATGGCTGAGAACACTTAAAGAAATGCTCAACCTCCTTAGTCATCAGGGAAATGCAAATCAAAACAACTCTGAGATTCCATCTTACACCCATCAGAATGGCTAAGATCAAAAACTCAAATGACACCACATGCTGGCGAGGATGTGGGGAGAGAGGAACACTCCTGCATTGCTGGTGGGAATGCAAACTAGTACAGCCACTTTGGAAATCTATCTGGTGCTATCTCAGAAAAATGGGATTAGGGCTTCCTCAAGACCCAGCTATTCCACTCCTTGGAATATACCCAGAAGATGCTCCAGCACACAACAAGAAAATTTGCTCAACCATGTTCATAGTAGCCTTATTCATAATAGCCAGAACCTGGAAACAGCCTAAGTGTCCATCAGTAGAAGAATGGATAAAGAAACTGTGGTACATATACACTATAGAATACTACTCAGCTATTAAAAACAAGGAATTCCCGAAATTTGTGGATAAATGGATTGAGCTAGAAATGATCATAATGAGTGAGTTAATCCAGAAGCAGAAAGAATCAAATGGTATATACTCACTTATATCTGCATACTAGCCCAAGGGGCATGTCCCACCAAAGCCTTCACTTACCAGAAAACTGGGACAGAGGGGAAGGCATCCTATTGGGACTCTAAATGAGAGACGCATGGGAGAATAGCAAAATAAAAGGATACAGAGGGTCCTAGAAATCTACAAGTAGAACAATATGATAGGCAGATTTGGGCCCAGGGGTCCTGCTCAAACTATGTCACCAGCCAAGGACAATACAGGAGGTAAACTTTAAACCCCTTCCCAGATCTAGCCAATGGTCAGAATATTCTCCACAGTTGAGTGGAGAGTGTGATATGACTTTTTTACGTACTATGGTGTCTCACATTTGACCATGTCCCCTGGAGGGGAGACCTGGTGGCACTCAGAGGAAGGACAGCAAGTAGCCAAGAAGAGACTTGATACCCTATGAGAATATATAGGGGGACGTAATCCCCCTCAGGAACAGTCATAGGGGAGGGGAATAATGGGAAAATGGGGCGGGGGGAGGAATGGGAGAATACAAGGGATGGGATAAACATTGAGATGTAACAAGAATAAATTAATAAAAAAAATTAAAAAAAAAAAAAAGAAATAGCCAATCCACCTGTATGATGTATGTAGATGCACATCTATTCAGAATTCCATTCAGTCTCTTCAGTACATGATGAATCATATTGTTCAAAAGAAAAAATTTCCACTCTTGTTTAGAAATATCAGATCTCCTATGATATATGCTTTAAAAGTACCACCAAGAATGAGCCAATACAGTAATTACAGGGTCTTTTTTTTTTCAGTTTTTAAAAGAAACATTAAACCAAAAATAATATTTTAGAGCAAATTTTAAAGAAAAAATTGTCACATATAATCCAATATGCTTTACAAATTACATACATTCACATTTGCTACATTATTTGATCATCAGAATAAAGTAAAATTATTACTTAAATTTTACAGGTTAAAAAAATCATGCCCATAAAGAAAGCTTTATGGTTCATTGAATGACCAAGATCATTCAGCAAGGATCCCAACACAGATCACAGTTACCTCAGACTGTGCAGTGTCTATTCTTTCTGACAGTAGCTGTTGATATTAATGGTGTTTCTTTGCAGCCATTTCTTTATATCAATGGTGTTAAAGTGAGGGGCAGAAAAATGGTTATGAATCACCTGATATCAAATGACAAAATTGAGTCTCTCTTAACTTCTGAAAATTCCATTTGAATTTCCCTCCTTAGTTCAACAGCCATATTGTCAATGCCATTGGCAGCCAAGAATTGACTCAGTTATCCAGCAAATCCTGCCATAATTTTTGACTTGACGTTTTCTATCACGAGAAAATGTTATCATCGACAATAAAATAACTCATTCTAGGTCAGAACTGAAATAGGCAGGAAATGCAAGATAAGAAAAAGCAGAGTGAAAATGGACTGACTGTATTCCCTCTATTAGAATTAACACACTTGTCTTCAATTTAGTCATGGGCAAACTGGGACCTAACCAAAGCAACATATCGAAGTGGCTCCACAGATGAGCTCATATGGAAAACTAGTTTTAAATGGAGTCTACAAAATTCTTTGCTTCTCTTATAATGGTAATGTTCTAACATAAACAGCACATAATATTCTAGGCGACGGAAGAATGAACTGTATGCAAGCAAGAAAAGACATTAGAGTTGGTTGGTAAAAATAAAAAAGTATGCACAAATACAGTTACATACCTCATTAGAAATCAAACTGAACAGAGAGACATATACTGCATCAAGTCTACTAACTTTGGAATGGCCTGCAGCTTTCTACTAGGCTCTGAAAAGCAGCCAAGAAGACCACAGCATGTAGTCTTTACTGAGTGTTTGAATCTGGGCATTTCACCTCTGATTGTCCTGGATTGAAAATGAGAAATTGTTCTATAAATACAGCAGTGAGTAATAACAGGTATAACCATAAGATCTAAATTCTCTATTTTGATGAATATCAAAAGAGGTATTGGTGGAAAATGAAAAAAAAAAATAAAGGAAGAAGAATTTTGTCACATAGAGAAATAAGTTGGCCTCTAAAACTAATTTTTAAAAAAACAAGTTAGCTTGAGAGTATATTCTACGCTGTGTCCCACTGATGCTGGCCAACAATTTGAGGTGAGAAGCCACACAATTGCTTCCTTGGCTTCTCTCAACTGTTCTACACCACTGCTTCAGACAACGCCCTTGGAATCCAGGAGGAGAAGAGAGTGAGTGAGTAACCCTTACTCTAACATTTCCCAGGAACAGTGGGGAATAATGAAAGCCTTCTTTCTGAACTGGAGAATATATCAGAAAGGGGAGCCCTCCTCCCCTAAAATCTGACCTCAGCCTATCAATTCACATCTGTACTAACTGTATTCTCCTCCATTGTGGTCTGGCAAGGCCACCCTGACAGGGGGAACTGATCAAAGTTGTGGGGCCAGAGTCTGTGTCAAAGTAGTCCTTACTCTCCATATTGTGGGACCCACAAGGAGACTGTCCTGCTTGTCTGCTACATCTGAACAGAGAGTCTTGGTCTGCATCATACATGGTCCTCGGTTGGTACATCAGTCTCTATATTATAGTGTGGTTATCCTGTATTATGTAGCTAATATTCGCTTATGAGTATGTACCATGCATGTCTTTCTGGGTCTGGGTTACCTCACTCAGGATGATCTTTTCTAGTTCCATCCATTTACCTGTAAATTTCAAGATTTTCTTGTTTTTAATAGCTGAGTAGTATTTCATAATATGATGAGCACCAAAGAACCACCTTATGGAAATGGCTTCAAATGTGGCAAGCAAGCCACTGGGGAAAATGTTCTCATTTCTGCCACAGACAGAATTCTGCCTAAAAATGGGCAAGCTTGGATGCAGGCAGAGTCAATAGCCAAACTCTGCCAAGACAGGGTAAGAAAGTCCTCAGTAGTTCCTGCCTCACAAATATGTCTTTCAGATATATTGGGCCAGAAGGCTGAGGATGATGCTCCAATATTAGACAATTTTGGGTGACTGATCAGGCAGCAAACTGTCTTTGTAATTTTCTCATTTTGGAAGGTGTTAATCTGAACTGCCTGTCTATTCAGATAACTAAATTTATTCCTGCCCAAGTCTCTGATGGAGTTGAAGACCAGCTAGATTAGTTTTAAAATTAAACTTAGTTATTTAGGGGTCAAGATTTTTTTAGGTCCAGATAGATGTTTTAAGTTGATAATGATGCAATAGGATAAATATGAATTTACATTCAGAATTTTCAACTCACCAAAATAGGCTGCCAAATTCAAATAGCCAAAACATTATGAATGTAACATTTTTATAATCCCTGATTGCTTTGTGGTTCTTCTTGCTATATGTAGTTTATTGTATTTATGTGTAACAATATGTGTATATGTTTTTAAAAAAAAAAGAAGAAGAATTTTTTTTTTAATTTTTAAAAAGAGGTGTGCTCACTTCAATCTGGGCAGGGATTAACTATTCCTTTCAGTTCTCCTTTGTGGGCGGAGAGTCAGAGAAAGACTTTGGGATAGAGACAAAGTCACATAGGCAGTGACAGAGAGACAGTGACAACAAGACAGTGACAGAAAGACAGAGAAGAGGAACAAGAATCTCAAGTAAGGGGAGTAAATGAGAAGGATGAAATTATCTGAGTCACGAAGGCAGCAGCTCTAGCAGTAGCACGTTCTCACAGTAAAAAGCTCTGTGCCCTGAGGGAAACCAAGTATGGATTATTTTGCCACCAGAGTTAGGAAACAGAACAGCATAACCTTTACTGTTTTCATTTTGTCCTAGCAACCAGGTAGCTCCTGCCTAAACCTTGTGTTTAGAAAACATGTGAACTCAAGTAATTAGAATTTTGCCTTTTCTTTTATTCCTTGGCCCAGAGTCTTATATTTCCTCTACATAAAGTTCCAATGTACATATGTTTACATTAGATAGCAGAAGGTTCTAGAAACTAGGTTCTCTGACTTTGAAATGTTTAATATCCAAGACACCACGACATCTAGCTTGATTAATAGGCTTATAGTGGCTTCCACCTATCTTTGGTATTTAACAATTTCTGATTTATTTCAGAAAGGAAGAAACGGAAGTTAAGTTACACCAGCTGCCCACAGTTATGACACAGCCATACATGGACAATCCTGACTCTAGACACAGGATTCTGCCAAGGCCATTAGGTGCGGTATCTGCTTTGTAAGGGCGAAGAGATGCTGCACTCTTTAACTGAGAAAACATGTCTACAATGACATCATAGTATAGTTCCATAAAACACAGCCATGTTTCTCTTATGAACTTTATCTTCAAATTCCCAAAATATATGCCCAAGACATACCCACCTTATCCAAGTTGAGTCCCTATAATGCACTGTTATTCCCTAGCCCACTCTGCTGGTGATTCTCAAATATATGAACAAGATAAAAAGAAATCAAGTGTACAACAACCTGTTTAGGTAAAGATACTGTGTCACTTCATGTTCCTCTTGGTTCACCAACATGCCAATTTTGCTGTCTTTTCTCCATACAAACTGTACCCAAAAGGTAGTTGGATGTAATTATCCACAAGACAGTGTTTATTGAGTAATACCTGTGCTCCTGGTGTCATGGAAGATACAAGCAATATGATACTTAGCAAGATTGATATGTTATTTGTCTTCCTAAAATGTATATTCATCTATTGCCTTTAACTGAGAACAAAATAAAACCATGAAGGACATTTGAAAATATATGCTCTGTTATATTTGTTTGTCAGAGAAGAGGATCAGTCTTATCATTCGGCATTCAGTGAGCCCTAAGCCGATGGATGGTGGCAGTTCAGTAGGTGATGGTCAAATAGCAGAGCAAAGCTCCATGTGATTTTTCTAAAATCGTTAAAGCCTCATTGAATGCATAAACAAAAGTTGGATTTTTTTATTATAGCCCATTCTTAGTTCCTCATTACCAAATCAATGTCAAGAGCTCTTTGTGATACTGTGTGAGTCCCAGGTCTCAGTCTTGGGGTAGGCTTACACTTCTATCATGTACTGTTCCAAAGAAAAGGAAAAAGCTCTAAGATAATTAAGCCAGCCCCAGGGGCAGGATTGGAGCTCTCCAGGCCACACCTATCACTGTGTCTTTACACTTTGATGCCACATGCCATTCACTAGAAAACTTCTGGTACTTTCTCACTCTCCAGAGTTCACAGCTTTCTGATTTCTAATCTAACCTGCAAGAACAACACGCTAAAGCTGAATATAATTACACCACATACTTCTATCATGTACTCCTAACTCACACATTCTCGAATGTTTCTGTTCAACAGAAGGTCAGCTATCACCTATTTTCTTCAACTCCATCACCAACTTTGCTCAAAATTTTCTACTCAACAATTAGTTACTTTGCTAGAGCAATAGCTCATCAACTGTCCCAGAGAGGGACTCTAAAGCATGCCTCTGAGAAGAAGAACATCATATTGGCCTCAGGCAGAGCTAAATATATACATGAAAAATGAGTGGGAGATTTGGAGTTAGGGTTCTGATATTGCCTAGTTTGCAATGTGAGTGCAAAGATTAAATAAGGCATGCACACTATATCAGAAAACTGGGAATAGGGCTTCCTCAAGACCCAGCTATTCCACTCCTTGGAATATACCCAGAAGATGCTCCAGCACACAACAAGAAAATTTGCTAAATCATGTTCATAGCAGCCTTATTCATAATAGCCAGAACCTGGAAACAGCCTAAGTGTCCCTCAGTAGAAGAATAGATAAAGAAACTGTGGTACATTTACACTATGCAATACTACTCAGCTATTAAAAACAAGGAATTTCTGAAATTTGTGGACAAATGGATTGAACTAGAAATGATCACAATGAGTGAGTTAATCCAGAAGCAGAAAGAGTCAAATGGTATATATTCACTTATATCTGGACACTAGCCCAAGGGATATGTCCCATGAAAGTCGAAAGAGTCAAATGGTATATACTCACTTATATCTGGACACTAGCCCAAGGGATATGTCCCATGAAAGTCTTCACTTGCCAGGAAAGTGGGGGAGAGGGGAGAATATCCTATTGGGACTCTAGGTGAGAGAAGCATGGGAGAATGGGGAAATAGAAGGATCCAGAGGGTCCTAGAAACCTACAAGAAGAACATTATGATGGGAAGATCTGGGCCCAGGGGTCCTGCTCAAACTATGGTACCAGCCAAGGACAATATGTGCAGTAAACTTCGAACCCCTACCCAGATCTACCCAATGGACAGGAGATTCTCCACAGTTGAGTGGAGAGTGGGGTCTGATTTTCACACAAACTCTGGTGACCCATATTTGACCACATCCCTGGATGGGGAGGCCTGGTGGCACTCAGAGGAAGGATAGCAGGCTACCAAGAAGAGACTTGATACCCTATGAGCATATACAGGAGGAGGAAGTCCCCCTCAGTCGAAGTCATAGAGGAGGGAAGTAAGGGGAAAATGGGAGAGAGGAATAGGAGGATACAAGGGATGGGCTAACAATTGAGATGTAATATGAATAAATTAATAAAATATATTTAAAAAATAAGGCATGCACAAAAAAGTACCTAAACAATGCCTGGAAATGTTAGTTTTACAGTAGTTACCCATGATATAGAAGTATCCTACATGATCTATCGGGTTAATGAGGAGTCAGCTATTATATCTGGGGAAATCTCCTCCAGTGTCATTCCTAGACACTGAGCCAGTAGAGGTCCAAAGGCCAGAAGTGGAGATATGGGATGGGCTCAGGCTATATTCCCAAACTCATACATATACATGGAACTTAAAGCCCAATTCTGTTAGATTTATCATGTAAACTATGTAGAATATGTTGGTCTTAGCTTTGTATGAACCAAGAAGGTGGAACAGGTGAGTCATGTCCTGGCTCTTGTTCTCACTCTTCTCATCTTAAAAGGAAGATACTGGGCTAGGTCTTCTGTTTAGGGCATATTATGACCTGAATGGGTTTAATGATTCATTACAAATAAAATCTTCGTAGGATCCATAGGAATAGAATTCATGTCCCTGTTAGATTGACCTTAGAATTCCCTGAAGGGGTTAGAAAACTGTCACTGTTTTGGAAAAAAATGGACCCTAAATTATAGAATTTTGTGTTGAAATTACTTAAAATCCTTAGATGCCTTTTAGTTTAATCAGATTATTTTTCTCATGAATCTAAGTTGGCCTCAAACTAGCTATCTAGCCAAGGATGACTTTGAACTACTGATCTGTATTCCTCTACTTTCTGAAAGCTAGGATTACAGGCATTCTGGGTAGTGAACACAGGACCTTTACAAGCTAGGCAAAGGCTCTAACAAAAGAGTTGCATCCCCATCCCTAGTTCACTCAGCTCTCGAAATTTAGTTCTTTTGAGGCAGGGCATCCCTCTACAGTGCTGCATACATGTCAAGTGCACACGAATACTTGTGGAATGTGAGAAGATAACTGTTAGTTGTTAGGCCTGGCCATTGTTGCATGGAGTTCTGTCTTTGAACTTGGGAAGCAATCATTCTCCTTAGTACATTCTAAGGCAACCTAGTACATAATACAGGCCAACCTGAGATGGACGATAACATGTACCATGTGGAGGGTACTTTCTAATTGCCATTTTCTAATGGATCATCTTTGTACAAGTAAGCCAGGGAAGAAAAGAATGCAATCTCCATATTTTACAGGTGGGAAAACTTAGGATCAGAATTCACCTATCTAAGGTCCCACACTGTTACATGGTAGTACCAAGATGCAGTCCTAGGGACCCTGCTTCTGCTTCTGCACTCTCAATGCAGTTGAGTCTCTAAATAGGACAAGAAGAGCATTTTAATAATTCACATTTCCCACTCTCCTGGAAACCTCCATAAATTCCTACAGTGTGGCCAGAATTTTGACCTCTATATTTGATTAAGTATGTTGTCCATTCTATAGTGAGAGTGGTCATTTAAAATATTGTATACATGTGCACACACAGATACATACATACATACAAGCATGCATACATATACACACACACATGTACACATGCCCGCACACAGCACACATAGGAAACAAGAATAAAGAGAAAATAAACTCAAGTAATTGTTATACCTGTGAACATCCATCCAAAGAAACCAACCAAGTTGATAGTACTTTGAAAAATAAAACAAAAGCATTTACCAAACTGGAAAATTGAAGTTTGATTTCAAGACCAGACAATAAATACTATCGTGCACAGCACCTCTGCTGGGTCAAGTCCTTGGAAAGCTTAGCAGCCAAATTAGCAATGAATTCTGACAACCTCATCTATCAGCTCTGTTCATCCAGTCCATTGGCAATATCCTGTTTCCTTGCAGACCCACAGAACACACATGTGCTAAAGGAAAAAAGGGGGTACTTAATTACATTTGGTTTTGAATAATTAGTTCATTGAAATTCTTGAGCTGAAGAAAAATGGCATTTCTAATTTACAGACATCACTATTGGAAATATAGTTATGGCTGCGCAGAGAACCCCTGGAATTGAGTAAATTTAAGTTGGCACGTTTAAGGAAGACGTTAGAGATACCTAATGACAGCCCTTCCAATTTTCACTCCAATATAGCTGATGTGGAAACCTGCCAAAATGACAGCCCACCCTGATCCCAGCTGAGGTTCTCTGTGGCTTCATGCCTGGAGGCCCAGATGGGGTAGACAAAGGCCTTTCACACCCACCTGGCAAGATCGGGAGTTTGATGGGGCTCTGAGAAGGACAGCAACACATTTTAAGGCTCTGGGTGGGGAGGGTGCAGATTCCGTTGGCAACTGCACTGCCCGATGGGAGAATTCTCTTGTAGGTACGTATATACTGTCTGCTCACAAATGCTCCAAGTAGCCTGCTTTGCGCTATCTTACTCAAACTTATTGCCGCATCTTAGAGAACTATGATCATTACCTGTCAACGTAAAATGTTATTAGATAGGATAGCTGACTGAGGAAAAAGAGCTTCTCTAAGCCTATGTTAATAAGGCATTTGTGTAACTTAAATTCTACTGTATCTCTTTATTGTTGCACAGAAATGCAGGCAGGCTGTGTGAAAAAAAAAAAAAAAACCAACATCCCCAGGACACTTTGGTAACTAAGGCCACTGCAAATGAGTCAGGGAACAAGACAGGACTTCCACATGAGAAGAGTAAACTTCTGACCTGGAGAAGCCTTCTGTGAACCACTCAGTAATTACTTCAGCAGAGCCCAACCCTGGAAACCTGCAGGCTTCTGAAAAAGAAGGAAATGGGGTGACCTATTTGGTCCTGTCTCATCGCTGTGATGTGAAAGACCAGCACCTTCAGACAAGATGTGGTCCACGTGCAAATTTGTCTCTCTGTTTTGAAAGCAATGAGGCCAGGCTAAAAAGTACCCATCTGTAAGCATTTTAACAGGCATGGAAACAAACATTTGTGGGCTTATCATTCCCAGGCCTCTATCCGTTTCATTCAAACAGGGCCCTAGTCAACACTTTTTATTACCACTACTACACAGAGATGAGGATATGTCCAGAGCTGAGAAACAAACAGAATCAGCCATTGGCATCATTGTAGCAGACACAGAATAGCATGGCCCAGAGCCCCTTGAAGAAAGGCATTGTTTCCCTGATGCCAAGAACATGGGCTATAGGTAGCCCCTCCTGCTGTCAGTTTCTATAGGCCTGCAATAGCAGCAGAGAGCCAGGGAACAGAGGCCATGCTCTTCTCAGGGTGACCTGTGACCAATGGGTAGGTCAAGTAGCCCTATATTGCCCAAGATACTCAGTTCAGTGCCAAACACTGTGCTGGGAAATGATGACTCCATCGCTCCATGCTAGGCTGGCACTCCAAGGCTAGACTTAGACCAGACATGGCAGCTGAACTTCTTTCTCTGTTAACTTTCACTTGCCCGTCCTCTTTTCCAGTGCTACTGCAGGGAACATTCAGAGCTTCAGGCTCAACCTCAGGTGTGTCCGCACTCCCTTTCCAACACTCCTTTCCTAGCACCTCCCACCTCTGACCCTGAGTTAACTGGGGCCTTCTGTGTGCTAAGCTCTGCTCTACCATTAACCTCCATTTACAACCTCAACACTCAAACAACACTTTAGACTTCTTCCAGAGGCCTTAGTCTATGACAACCATTATTTTTGTTATGTGACCATATTACTCTCTCCGCCATGCATATACACACGGACCCTCCCAAATAAGTTAGTGTAGGAGATTTAATTGGTTGCAAATTCCTGTTTGATTTCACTTATTGCCCAAAATATGGTGTCGTAGAATGAACACAGGGTTTGAAAACAGAGCTTTGGGTTCAAATCCCACCTCCAAGCTATCTAGAGTTTGGAATTTAGTCTATTTTGTGCTTTTCTACTTTATCAAATGGAGACAGCACCATTTAGCTAAGAGGGTTGTTGCAACCATTAAATGTGATCGTATACACAAATGACCTACCTAGTGCAATGTTTAGAACTCTATGTGTGCAGTAATTAGTCACTAATTTTTATGGTTTCTCTAGCATTTGAATGCTTTTTCCTTGAATTCTAGTTAACTTATCCAGGTACTTACACTTTCCTTCACTTGTAAATTCTAAGCACCCAGAGAACAAGAACTGAGCTCTTTGCTTCAACTAGATTTCTATTCAATGCCAAAAATGGATTGGTGTTATATATGATATAAATAAACATATTTCATTTTTCAATTCAAATAAGTAAATTGGAAAAATTAAGGATGCATTAAAGTGCATCAAAGGTGACTTCTATCTAACAATCAACTTGAAAACCAGGTTCTCGGAGTGTCATGTTTACAACAGCAAGTTGTACTAGTTCATATTTATTGTCTGAGAAGAGGGAATCATGAGTGAAGAATTACTTTGATCTAATTGATTTGTGGGCATGTCAAAGGGACATTGTCTTGACTAATGATTAATGTGGGAGGGCACAGCACACTGTGGGTGAAAACATCCCTAGGCACAAATATGTAGGTTGTATGCCAAAAGCTAACTCACATGATCCAGGGAGCCAGCCAGAAAACAGCATTTCTCCATGGTTTCTGCTTCAGTTCCTGCCATGATTTTCTTTAATAGTGGACTATGCCCTGAAAGTATATGTCTTCTAAATTGCTTTTGGTTATCGGTTTATCACAGTAACAAAAATGAAAACAAAACCACAAGTGCAATGCTTAACTGCATAAGAAGGTCCACACAAACCTGAAATTAGATTCCTATCTCCTCCTCACTGCCAAAGACATAAATGATTACCTAAGTAACACTGTGGCTTCTACGCCAGATGCCCAGATCACTCCAGTCTACCTATTCCAATCTTCAGGCACTCAGGTGGACACGCAAGCATGGATCTTCAATCTATCCAAGCAGACTGGAGAGAAGGATCTGTAATGTGTAATCAGCTTGGGGATTTCCTTCTCTCATTGAACACAAAAATAGAAGTGGTTTGTGTCAGTTTACAGTCACAGAGAGTACAGTACAGGGATGCAGCTGATATCTCGGAAAGCAGAGAGAACAAAGGCTCCTGGGTGGAGCCGCTGGTACACTGAGATACAAAGCCAGTACTATTTCTCATCTTTCTGCTATGTGAGAGAATAGATATCCTTACTGTTTAATCCACTTGAAGCTTGGATTCTGTTGACTAAATCTTCAGCTGAATGTATGGTAGAAGGTAAGACAAGCCTTCAGTTAAGTAGTAGTAACTACCCAGGGTAAATCTTTTACAGTCGAGCAGTGCCAAAATAGTTGCGGTTTGGGGGTTCTGTTGGTCTGTTTGCTTTGTTTTGTTCTTTACATAAACAGGCCACCTAATCTGGGACTCTTCATTTAAGGAATAAAACAAACTCCAGAAAACTTGAGTGCGTTGCGACAAAAGATAACTCATGGATAATGTAAAATGCCTACATAGCTCGAACCCCAAGGTATCTATTATACCAGATCCTGAATTCTTCCCTCAGAAATATTGGTACTTGAGCCAAGGGACAAGAAGTGTTTGACCTGCCCCGTGAAGGCACCATCCTTTACAGAGTGCTATAGACACTCACCGCTAAACAGAAAATTAAAGTGTCCTAATGAAGAAATTGGTGGGGGTGCGGGGAAGGTTGTCAGGATGATGGAAAGTTTTACTATATTCAGAAAGAAATTCCAGAACACTCAGAGAAGCATTTTAAAAGATTTTGCATGTTCATTCACTTTTCCTGGCTTTAGTAAAATGGATTCCTATAAAAATCATGCAAAAAGGAAAAGCAACACCATTTGGCAATATATTAATTCATCTTCTGTGTTTATTTCTGCATTCATTCTCTTGACTAAGTATTTCTTGTGGAGCGGATATTTCTATAGGTAGTAGGGAAACAGAAAAATCCCAAAATCTTTAAGGAGCTGCCCACTGCCTCTAAAAATTCAACTGTAACAAGATTTCTTTCCAATCATTCATATAACCTGTCTTTCTATACATTCAAGTATCTACTTTATGCTTGCCTAACAGCTTTCAAACAGCAGTGTTGGTAGAACAGCCTTACTCCCTTACTCCTACCCTACTCCCCACAAAAAGGGCTATTAAATAAAAAACTAGACCTTGCTTGGTTTCTCACCCACAGGTAGACAAAAAAAAATATGCCCTCTCTCCATGAAGCTTCAGCTAACAAAGCCAGATTTCAAATGGCTCACTCAAATCTGAGACATTTAAAGTCCGAACAGAGTCAGTCATTAAACATCTAATAACCTCTTATGCCCAAAGACATTAGCTGAAAACTTGAATGCATCCAACAAAGAAAGTCTGAACATGGACTCCGTAGCTTCCATTTAAAACGTGTTTCTCACTTTTATTGTCTGGAAATGTGATGAAATGCCACCAACTAGAACAAAAGGATCACAAGTTTTATTCACATAAAGTACAAAAAGACACGCACGCACACCCAAAGGTAATGAATAGCATAAGAGTGTGCTATTGAATTCAGGTTGTACACTTTCAGGGTCAGGATGCTAGAATTGAGATTTAAATGCAGACTTTAAGTACAGGAATAATGTAAAAGCTTTAGGCAAAGGACTGGGGAGACTGCTCAGTCAGTTAACAGCTTGCAGACAAGCATGAGGATTTGAGTTCAATCCCCACATCCTCATAAAAAGCCTGGTATAGCAATGTACACCTGTAATCCCTAGGGAGCACTGGGGAGTCAGGAAGAAGGATCTTCAGGGCTTGCTTGGTGAGTCAGTGTAGCTCAGTGATCTCAAAGTTCAGTGTCTCAAAACCTAAGGTAGAGAATGAAGAAAACATCTGAAGTGTACCTCTGGTCTACACACATATATCACATGCACAAACCGATATGCACAGACACACACACATACAGAGAGAGAGAGAGAGAGAGAGAGAGAGAGAGAGAGAGCGGGAGGGAGGGAGTGAGGGAGGGAAAGAGAGAGAGAGAGAGAAACACATAAACAGATAAACAGAAGATATCACATAAAACCACAAATGTTTTTATCACGAGTTTGCTTATGGTTTAGAGGGAAGATGAACATGGAAGACAACCATGAAACAGCTCTGCTAGCATCTCCTCATGACTTACCTGACCTTATAATTAAAGGCATCATGAGAAGAGTACAAAGGAGAAAAGAAGAATGTGTTGGAAGCACACATATAATCTGATCCCTTGCACAATTTCAGAGAAACTTTCAGGAATTTAAATTTTCAGAGAATGAAATAGAACAAAAATATCTAAAATCCTAGGCTTGAGTGACAGCTCAGGAGGTAAAGTACTTGCTGCATAAACATGGAGACCTGAGTTCAAATCCTAAGAATGCATGTAAAGCCAAATACAGTAGCAAGTGCTTGTAATTCCCAAACTTCTATGGAGAGATGGGAGGCAGAGACAAGAGAAACCTGGAGGCCCACACGACATATAAAATAGTGAACAAAGGACCCTGTCATAAGTAAAGTGGAAGATGAAAACCAACAGATATGATAACCAACAAATGTGATTGTCCTCTGACTTCCACGGATGTGTTATGGTGCATGTATACCTTCACAAACACAAACATACATATGTATACATTACATACATGCACACATACAGACATCATAATAAATAATAAAATAAGATTTATAATCCTTAAATATAGCATTTTTCAATATACTTAAGTGCCGTTTCATCCTTGACATTACCTTGTCACTTACTGACTTTTCCCTCAGCCACTGACTGCAACCTCCATGTGTTTAAGTCTGCTGATGTCTAAGTAGGGATACCATGTCTCCTACCTACTGACTGGACACATTTTGTTTACCATGTGCAGAGACCACTTAAGAACTATAAGAGGAGAGAAGAGCAGGCTGAGCCTTATGCTTCGTAGGTCTGCAGAATAATAAAGGTCTATGTCCCCACCAGGCTGTACTGGATGCTGAAACCAGAGCCTCAAAGCAAGAAGGCTGCAAATGGTCCCAGGAAATCTGTCATATAGCTGGATCCCTCAATGAGGAATTCAAACTCAACACCGAGAAAATAAATGTACAAGGCAGAGAGAGATCATTCAACATAACACCATAACCATGAAGGTTAGCATCAGTACATACTCAAGGAAGAAAACAAAGCTGAATCTAAAGAAGAGGCTGCTTAAGATCAGTGAACTATGACGCTAAGTATCTAAATGTTTAAACACATAATGAATTCCCCTTTCAATCCACATAGTCTCATGCTGTCAAGAGCTTCACAGGACTCCTTATTAAGAGCTGACAGGCTTTGCTTGAAAGCAGGCCTCTCCCCTCTCTGGCAGTACAGATGCTATTGGGACATGCCTATTATTCTATAAACATAGGAGGATGCTTGCAACCCACTGGCTTCCGACCACCATTAAAATGACAGATGGCTACTTTTTGATAATTGTCACAAGATTCCACGCCTGAAACTGAGATGTCTTCTTAGTATTATTTCCCCACTTCTTCTATTTTAAGTGACCCTATTAATGATATATCTCTACTTGAAATAATTGGGTAATCTAAAACTGAGAAATAAGCACTTGCCTGTCCTCATTGTTTTTCCTTCTTTATCTCTAACAGCCCCAGGAGATCACAAACATTTGTCCTCAGGGCAGTATCAGCAGTTAATGATTCATGTTCAAAGGCTGTGAGTTGTCTAATTAACAAACGGCAACGCTTTACAGAAGCCATTTTTGCTTTCAAGTTAATAGCACACAGTAGATACAAACGCTGTGATGCCATGAAGGTCTTCAAGGCTGTGGTATGCTGCTGTTTCCAAATGTTCCAGTTTCATTTATCTGACTCAAACTTCAAGCCATTAAAAACAAACCATTCTCATTTGTTTCCTTTTGACTTACTGGCACTCTTAGAGCACCATTCATACATTATATCCTCCTAAAATGTACTCACAAAATTATACTTCAGTTTTTATTAAAAGGGGCACTTGATTAATGACAATATTTTCTGTCAAGTATATTCACAATAATAGCAGTCATTTTAAAAAGTCAGAATCTTTAAAAAAAATAACCTAATCACACTTTTCATGTAAATGGTGACGCGAGTGAAAAATTTACTCAATAGCATACAAGTAGTAGGGCTTCTGTTACTATAGCAACATGCCAACCTCCATCTTCATACAGAAAGACTGATGTTTGATAAATATTGACTTTTTAAAAATTACAATATATGTATGTATTTCTGTTGTCAATGCATTTGATATTGGCAAAAACTTCAAATGCTTGAGAAGAAAATATACATCATGATCTTGGATTTCAGAGCAAACTTGTTTGGAAGGAAGAGAGAGCTTGTGCCTCTGCAATGGCTGAATACTTTACAGGTCCATTTACTTTCATTGCTTATTTCCTTGTCTGTGTACACATAAGCAAGCAGGATTGTCGCTTTGTATCTTCACCATATAGCACAGTAGTTAAGAACATTAGCTCACTAATACAAGCTGTCTTGGTTTGAGTTTAAACACCAAGATTCCTACTTTCTGGAACTTAGAAAAGTTACTCAAACTCAAAGTGCAGCTTTCTTGTCTGTAACATGGATACATCAGTGTTGGTTTTCCTCACGGCAAAGTAAAGGCAGTATGTTCAGAATGGGTGTACTTAATACTCATCAAGTAGAAACTATTATTGGCACTTCTAGTCTCCATGGCCCTGGGATATCTACAAAATGCTTGAAGTAAAAATTAATCTGTGGTTAGGTAGACCACGTCTGTAATCCTAGCACTTGGCAGGCAGAGGCAGATAGATCCCTGTGAGTTTGAAGCCAGCAAGTGCACATAGTGAGATATACTTCAAAGATAGATAGATAGATAGATAGATAGATAGATAGATAGATAGATAGATAGATAGATAGATATTTAAAAAGACAAAACAGCACAAGAAATAAATGAGCTACTTAACAATACAAATACTATTATTTTTATTTATAGGTGAGTAAAACTCGGATTCAAAAGGTGATGGGGCTTGCCCTGTGTTTGTCTCCAAGTAAGTAGCAGAATCATTTTTAAAGATCATCCTGAGTGAAGTAACCCAGACCCAGAAGAACATACATAGTATATAATTACTTATAATCAGATATTAGCCGTATAATACAGGTTAACCATATTACAATACTTGGACCTAAAGAAGCTAAGTAACAAGGAAGATCTTATGGAGGATGCTTAATTCTCATTCAGAAGGGCAAATAGAACAGACTCCATAAGCTGTTGAAGAGCAGGGTCAGGATGGGAGCCTACCATAGAGGTCCTCTAAAAGACTCCACCCAGCAGGGGATCAGAGCATTAGCTGAGTCTCACAGCCAAACTTTAGGCAAGGGGCAGGGAGTCTTATGGAAGAGTTCAAGGATATAAGGACCCAGAAGGGACAGGAGCTCCACAAGAAGACAAAGAAAGCCAACAAATCTGGGCCTAGGGGAGGGATGGCAGAGACCGATGCACCAAACAAGGACCATGTATGGAGAAAACGTAACACCCCTACTCAAATGTAGCCAATAGGCAGCTCAGTCTCCATATAGGTCCCCTAGTAAGGAGAACAGGAGCTGTCCCTGCCATGGACTCTGTTGCCTACATTTTTATCATTTCCCATTAGTGGGGTGCCTTACCAGGCCACAGAGGAAAAGATGCAGACAGTCCTGATGAGATTTGGAAGGCTGGGGTCAGTTGATAGGGGAAAAGGACTCTCCTTCTCTGAGGACTAGGGGAGGTGCACAGGGGAGTAGTAAGCAGAAATGTCACAAGCTCCCTTTAAGTCATTGCCAATTAGTCTACTAAGGATCAATAGTATGAAATTAGGACTTTGTTCCCAAAATCTTCTCCCAGACTAAGAAGAAGGGGGACAGCTGATATTTTGACAGCTAACTTGCCCGCAGAAGTCTCTGCTACTTTCAATCTTCATCAAAAATCGGCTTCTCATAATTAAGAATTATGGTTGTCAGACAGAAATGTGGCAACCTGAGACTGTAAAACTTGAAAAATTACATGGCATGTGGCAAAGCATAGAACCTTGAGTATTTGCTCCCATCTCACACATCCCAAAGGCTTTGTTCAGCAAACAGAACATGGAAGCCATCTATGCCAGAATACTTGAGCAGTAATTACTTGAGTAGGAATTGTCACATACTGCCTTATGCCATTGCTGTGAAGAGCATCATTATGAGAACTATATGAGTGCATTTTTTTAACTCTACATAGGTGAAATCTGTCACGTTTGTTCATCTAGGGGAAGTTATTACTAAGATAGATGTTCTTAATATATACATTGTAAGGAAGATCCAATTCTCACCCTGGAAGCCTTGTCGCTTTAACACATTAGAGTGTTATGTAATTCTTCCTCCTACTCTCTCAGAAAGCAAAGGCAACCACAGCTTACATGCGTGACTCTGTAACTGCATCTCATCTCTTTACATTTTAACGTACTTCCTCACAAACTACGTGCACAAACGATTTTTCTTTTCCTTTCATATTCTATATTCATGAAAGGGAATTAGATTTTATTCTCTAGAGCTAAAAGATGACCTGATTTTAAATATTAAGAAAGTAGATATTAAAGAGTTATCTAGAAATGTTATGGATAAGGTTCATGTATATACTTGTGTCTGCATTAATCTGCTGGAGCCTGCATGGGACATGTGCTGGAGAAAAAAAGAACTTAGTCCTAAGTTCCTATGCACCTTAGCTGCTACACAGTGCAGTAACAGTAGACATTTGTAGCAGGCCACAACAGCAGACTTTTTAGTACTCAAATTAGAGAAAATACATTAGAAAATTTGGGCAATTCGGAACAGAACTAAAGGGTAGAATGAATGAAGAAGGCATAGATACGGCAAACCTGCCAGCATTCCAATATCTGTTTTTCTCTTTGTGCTTTTCTCCTGTTAAAAAATACCATGACCAGTAAAAACTGACCAAGATCCTTACATTCTCAGGATTTTTCCCACAATTAATGTGTTTCTGCATTGTTTGTATATCGTACACACAGAACAGTAAGAACAGCTGAATGGTCAGGGTGATTCTGGGACATACGTTATTGTCACTTCTTTCCAACAGCTCACTACCCCTTCTATCCCATGTCACAGCCCACGAGGTAGTGCCATCTCTGGAAGGGGTGCACATCTCTGTTCCCTGACATACAGCCTGGCTTGAGAGGTTGACTTGGCCAATGGAATGTCATCATGGACTATGGTAGGTGCAAGCTGAAAACACCCAGAAATGAGAAGACCCATGATACCGGAGCACAGCTGACCACTAGCCACTGGTATGTAACGTATCAAGACAAAAAGCACTCTTGCTGTATGATTTTAGTTGGGTTCTGATACCGGAGTATAACCGCGTCAATATTTTTATGCTGTAATCCCTATCAAAATTCTTGAGAAAACAACAAAAAAAAAATCTTGAGAAAATAATCTCTAATAGTTATATTCTTCTCCGATTTCTCTTGAGTTCCGATCGAACAATCTGTTTCTCACTGTGTTCTACCATTTACCTTCCTTCTACTACTGTCTCGCTCATCCAAGGGCTATCCATATTCCCAACCCAAATTCTAATCTGCCCTTTTTTCTGTTCCTGTCTATCAGCTGCTTTGGGTGCAATTGTTCCTCCTTAAAATTCTCCATCTCTTGGTTTCTCCTGCTGGACTGCGACCTCATTGTCCATTCATCTGTAACTGTTCGTTCCCTTTCTCCTTTCCAATGACCAGGGTTTGCCAAGGCCTTATTCCTCTTCGTGCATCCTTTCAAATCATCTCGTGTAGACCGCGGTTTTAAATGAAATAAACGTAACAATGACTCTCTTTCCTAAACTCAATTTAGCTCGGAAATCATGTTTATCTACTTGACATCCCCATCTGTTCATCTATATGCCTTTCGATTTAAACTCTGCCAAGAGAGGATTGTTGATTTTCCTCGATGCTCCCACCATCTTCGCTATCCCTACAAGTAGCCTTGCTATGCACATAGTTGACTATGCCAAAGTCTCAGGTCAGGATAACACATCTCCAAGCCAGAGAAGAGAGGACATTACTAATATACCTCCAGAAACTAACAGACAAGAGGCGTGCAATAGGTTCTTCCTCACAGTTCTCAGATGAAACCAACTTTCTTCCTCTTAATGCTTTCCCCTCAGACCTGAAACCTCAGTCTACAAAAGACTGCATTTCTTAACTTTAAAATACCAGTTTGTGGTACTTTATTATGGCAGCTGTATCAAACTAATGGAAGTCCCTACATTGTCAAATGAACGATTTACTCTCAGCCATGAGAAGCATCCACATCCCTCTCTTATGCATCCTTGGGTTCCAGTGTGAAAGACAAGCTAGTGCGGGGGGGGGGGTGGGGGGTGGGGGGGGGTTACAGAATTAGGAAAGATAGACTCTCCCATTCTCCCATTCAGGAATCTTGCATCTCTCTCCTACTTCTCTTCCTCTGATTTTGTGGCTATTCTATCTGATTCACTAACCTTAAACCCACACACTAATATCTCAACAATTTATCCTACCTACATGTCCTGTATAGATTTATTGAACTGGTAACAACTTTATAAAGCACAGTATCTAGTGTCAAAACGGCCACACTGTGATGAGCTCACAGCTGGAATCCCTCACAGCCGGAACAGAAACACAGCCCATATGGAAGAATGACCTTAAAGCCTTTGGAAGCTGCAAGGCAGGAACACTTCGAGTTGCTTCTGGACACCTACACATTTTTTTTCCTGTCCCTTCCCAGGCCATTTTCTCTTCCCTCACAGACTCATTTTTTTTTTTTTTTTTAACTTTTAGCAAAAAGCAAAAATTAAAGGACATTGAAGAGCATGGCCTACACTAGTAAGCCCCTGGGCCATTTGTATTCTTTTTCTCTCCCAGGAACTTCCTACTTACTGAACATTTCAAAGCTCCTCTACAGTAGGGAACAAAGCTGGTCCTTGCCTGGTAGCATATCCATTATAACGCTGTTGTTCCTGAGAATAAAAGCACCCCGAGGTAATTAAGTAAAAGCTGGGTAGCTTTTGCCTGAAACAAGAAGTAAACAGTCTATGCTTTTTTTTTCCTGTGATAAATGACTTTTTTCTCAATGAAGCACTATTGTATGGACACTACAAGTCGCTTCTTTTCATGCCTTCCTGTAATCCCCTGGATGAGCCTAAATGCTAGTGTTTCTGGGCATTCACTATTACAAAAGAACGTCTGTTTTGTTTTATGTGTATAGTGTTTTGCCTGTACATGATGCCTGTGGCAGCCAGAAGGGTGTGTCAGATCTCCCAGAACTGGGGTTATAGTTGTGAGCTACCGTTTGGGTTCTGGGAATCAAACCTGGGTCTTCTAGAAGAGTAACCAGTGCTCTTAACCACAGAATCATCTCTTTACAGATGAAGTGTAGTTGTAAGCAGCCTTCTCATATAGGAAAAGCCTATATGGAAGCCTAATATATGTTTCTATATAATACACAGTACATATTATTTTACTAAGCTGTACTGAGGACTGATAAACATAGCAGGGAAGATTCCAAGAAAAGTGCGTGTTTTCCCACATTAGCTTTTCATGGCAGGCATACATAATGTGCACCCCAAGTCTCAATGCTGCAAGAAATAGCTGCATGATATTAGAACATTATTCCCACTGTGCAGAAACACATAAAAAGGCGGAATATATTTTGTTGGATCTATAATACCCCAAGCTGAAAACACACAGGATTTTCCATTTAAATGGCCCACATGCCTTGTCCAAACTACTCTAAAGTTCTTTAAAGTTTCAAAGTCCATTGTCCTCATTGTTACTATTATTCTCCAACTGCTCTTGGTCTGGAGGTTGTAGTTATGGCCACAGTCACTAGAAATATTGGAGGCCATTGATCTACAGAAGAATTAAGGAGCCTTTGGTTCCAATATTAAACTATGTTTTATATGTTTGGCAGTATTTATTTGGATGCTTCTATCTTGTTCTGTACACAGAAAGTTCTAGGTGCTGGAAAACATAAATGGGAAAAATGAATCTATTGTTCTGTGAACAGGGATTTCTGGAAAGAACCCTACCTTCCCCTAAGCCTTGTGTAAGCCTGACTGATGGGTTAGAACTTCAGGGCTTGTTGGGGTGTTGTTCTGCTGTATCCAGAGATAGCAGGATGGTTCCTCGGGCTAACTTTAGTCTCCTTGATAGCCATTCTTTGACAACTCCAATGTCACAGCTCATACTCTGTAGATATTAGGTAAAACCATTTGGAAGGTACAAATAGATCGTAAGGTCTCAACAACCTAAAGGTCCTCACATAGCACCCAAGGCAAAGAGCCTAGACATCCCAGCTTTGTAGTAACCTGTCTACCTGATTGTGTCCACTGATGGATTTGAAAAGTGGCTCAATGTTTTATTTGGTTTTGCTACTATAGAAGCTTTATGAAACTGTTACCATGCTGGGGATATGGGATTTAGGAAAGTGTAAATGTGCTACTGGGCTATGGTTACTCATATGACTCTGACTTTATCCCTCTGAGGAGAGGGCTCTGTTCACATCAACAGTTCACATGGAACATGTGTACTTTCATGACATACTAAAAATATAAAAGGGGGTTTGACCAAATGAATTTTTAAAGTAGCAAGAGCCTATAAGGTACAAAGTGAATTCTGTTTCCATAGGTAATTAAAGATATATTATGAGATATTTTCTTTTTTTACCATGATTGAAACTTGATAACAAAATATAAATAAGAAATATTATACTTTTTTTTACAACATTATGAATATTAATAATAAATGTAGGTTTTAGTTCAAATCATAATCTTCAAAATAATCGTGTTAGATAGATTATGAAAACAAAATAGACATTGGTACATGATGATGACCCATAACTTCTTTTGGTTTTCATCTATGTAGATCTGAGTTCATCCTTAAAGAGAGATTAGAATCTAGTCTGGCAGCTTCTCAGGTCACACCCATCTACAGCTATGTCTTTCTCCAACTCATAGCTGATTGTCCACACAGAGTCCAGTCTACCAGACTCTATGCCTGTTAGCTGGGTCTAGCTGAGGCCCATTATGTATCTTGGATGTGCATTAAATGAGCCCCTCCTCCTCAAGTCACCCACATCCCCAAAGTCATACATTCCTTCTCTGAAATATAATACCCTCTCTCCATGCTGTCCGAGAATCAGAGATAGCCCAATTACAACCATGTACCACGGGCTACTCATCAGGTACATGGCACGGGCCTCTACTCTCCCTCTAAATTTATAAGAAGGGACTTCACTCACCTAGGTGGGCCTGAATTCTACTAGACCCCTCCTCTATGCTTTCTGTTGTGTTATTATCTCTTTTAGTAAGTCTCTTATCCAAACAACAATCTTGCTCAGTGTTCTCCTTGAGCCCCAAACCAGAACCTTTCAGATAGCATCTATGATGCATCCAGGCCTGCAATGTGAAAGCTCTGAAGACCTCAACACTGAATGCCTCTTCTGAAACAACACAGCACTGAGCACCTGTAGGTGGCACTGCCAAAGCAGGAGCACACCTGCGGATCCCCTTTGTCTTTCAAGTGCAGACAGCAGAGCTGGCTTTATCTTCTTCACCGGAGAGACATGATGCCACACAGAAGATATAACCCTCCTTAGCTGATTTTCTCCTGATAATCAGCTCGCCAGTATATCTGATCACACTCCGTAATACATATATTCTTGTCATCTTCCTGTAGGCATATAGACTGAGGTTTTGAGGATTTCTGTGGTCAGGGACCTTAATCAGAACCCATTTCTCTATGTCTGTCTTTCAGTGAAAGCCACTGGTTTATACTATTCTGGGCCTTCTCCTGTATATGTCATTTTATGCAAATTACAAATGAACTGTTATGACCCCTGAGAGGCAATACTATTTTTAAAAAATCCTTTTTATTTTGGGCTCTTTCAAATTCTTCCAATTGAGGTAGTTGAGCTTAGGGAAAGCTCAGTGATGAGTGAGTACTCTCCAGGGAATCATTCATTGCTTCATCTGCCCCTTTCTTTAGTAACACCCACTACCCCCCTCGTGTGAGTAGTTTGTACTCAGACACATCCATGTGGAAGAAAACGTATTCCACCAGGGCAGACTGGTGTTGGGTACAAGCTCAAGGAAGGCTAGTCTGTCTTGACGACACCTATCAGAGGAAAATCCCTATTAACTTTCTCATGGGTATATATGAATGAGCATACATATGCTTAAAATTACAAGATATACACTTCATGCGTGCACAGATTATTCAAAGTCACATAACATCCAATATGTTGATCGGAGTAAGGAGCCATCCAATTCACACCTCTAGAGAGTGACTCCTCCCTTGGCCTAGTAAAGAATTCCAAGGACTTAAGAGTTTTTGAGCATCCTGTGTGCTCCAGTCCCCTCCTATTCTATGGAGGGTACTCTATGTTTTTAACTATTGCTTTTAATAAATCTGCACTTTAACTACTACTATGTGTCTTGTCTAAGTATTTGCTTGCAACACTAAGACCCTGGATATCCTGTCACAGGAAACCCTGAAGCCCACTCTGGTATAACAGTCCTTCCGCTTTTTTTTTTTTTTTTTTTTTTTTTTTTTTTTTTTTTCTTACTCTCTTCTTAGCAAATCCACTCTAAACAGAGTCATTTACACATTTGCATGAATTCCCATCAACAACTCAAATTTCAAGCTGTCAAAAGGATTACAGAAAAATTTCCCCTGAATTCATTTTACAAATGTAGAAACTGTCGATGCAAAATACAGTCATTACCACAAAGGGGAGAAGAAATACTTTACTCTGGAGTCAAATATGAGTGTCAATGGTCTGGGAACACAAACTTAGGTCATATTCAATTCATGCTGCAATACGGAAGCTGTTCTGTGAGATTTTTATAGTGACGGAACAAATAAATCAAGGTGCTTTTCAACTACAATGGTGGAAACATTAAGTAGGCAGCTGCAACAAAGTAGAGAAATCACAGCTGTAGGTTTCATTGCTGACTGAATATGACTGGCAGAAAATAGTTTCGTTAGGTTAAGACATTCTGGAGGGTGTCTTTTTGTCACAAAACATTAGATCTGACAGAGAGGTGGGCAAGGAATGACTATTTAGAGGGCTAAGGATAGCATCAGATAACCTGTAACTAGGCTCTAGACATACAACATTCCAAACTCTCATGTGAAGGGGCAGCATCTTTGTGGGGACCTTTATTAACAAGATCCAGCCACAGAGAGGCGATGATATCACCTGAATTCACGGGTAGAAGTACTGCACAGCAGAGGGAGGAGCTGCATCTCCACACTCCCAACCCAGGACTCTTCCTGGCACTTTCAAGAAGACATTTTCCCACTAGGATTTTTTTTTACTTCAAGTGAAGGTCTCTGACTCCTAAGAAATTTCATACATCAAGGACTAGATGGAAAAAGCATATTGCAAGACAGGAACCTGGCACGAACCCTTGAAACAACACTGGTAGGCAGCTACCTACTTTCTTTCTATGTGAGACCAACCATGTTGAAAGTATCCACTGATGAGCACAGAAGAGCACATTTCACTGTGTGTGCTCCGTTCTTCACCCTCGTAGAAGAGCAAACATCTTTTTCTGCTCTGCTTCTTCCCAACATCATCCATGAAGGCCCCATTGGAAGCCACCACTGTGTAAAACACCAAAAAAGTTTCAAATTGATCACTGCTAGTACAACTCCAAAAGAAGAAAAGAATAGACTTTCCCTTCTTGGTTCTGTCCATTATCATAGATTTGAATTTTTCTCAAATTACAAAGAAGAATAGATTGAAATCTACAGCTCAATTCCCAGGTGCAACATTTGATTTTTCCAAGTCAATATGGAATGGAAGCTATTTTGTGTGAAGTACTTGGCTTTGGCTCTGACGTACTGAGGCTATTATATTACATTTAGTCATCCAGATAGTTGATCGTATTCTGTGTAGACCTAGAGAAAAATATTCATCTCAATCTTTATGTCCTACATAAATATAAGGTTGTAAATGTCAGTGGTTTTTGAGAGCTTCTTGTCTGTCAAAATGACTATTCAGTATTCTCCAGCTAAGTACTGATACTTGTGTGTATGTTTGTGTGTGTGTGTGTGTGTGTGTGTGTGTGTGTGTGTGTGGTTTGTATGTGTGTGAACATTTGATGTGCATGTGTGCATCTTTGTGGGGGGGATGCGTATGATGGGAGGTGGGGGTGGTTTATGTGTGCCTATGTGTTCTGTGTGTGTCCATTTCTACAAAGACTAATGAAGACAGAGAATGAAGCAGATTTTCAGGATGTCATGGGAGAATAGAGCTAGAAAGGGACAGGAGATATGCAAAGACCAGTCTCATCATTGTAGTTTGATGGGAAATCACCCACCTTTTGGAAAGTCAGATCAAGGAGGAAGGCACTCAAGGTCCTAACAAATGACACTTCCACGGCTAAGAGAAAAGAAGCAGTAAGTAGTCCTCATAACCTAAACTCAGACCTGAGTGTTCTAACTCCAAGTTGTACACTTTATCCTTCTTTAATGTCAACAAAAGAAACATCTCTCACCTCAAAGGAATAAAAAGTTTATCATGGAGCATATTTGAGTGACCATGACCTGGGAACTCAGATTTAGTTTTCCCCAAGTTCCATCTTCCAATGTGGGGGAAGTTTCATGAAGTTTTATAGTTTTAGGGAACAAATGAAGTCATAAGTCAAGGCAAGTTTAAAGCACATTGATGGGTACATCAGAGCAGGGGGGACAGCAAGATGGTGGGGGAACTTTTCTCTCGGCCTAAGATGCTACCTGATGACATTCTTACCTTTTGTGTTGCTGCTGCAAGTTAATGATCTGATAAGTTAATAGATTCTCAAGTTTTTAAAATCTTCTTATATATTTTATAAATTTTAATTATAGTTTATTCCAATTACATCCCAATTGTTACCCACTCACTTGTAATTTTCCATTCCCACTCTATCTCCCTCTTCTGCCCTATTCCCCACCCGAGATCTCTGACAGAAGGGACCTCTTCCCCCACCATATTTTATTGTAACATGTTGACTATACTTTAATAAAATCAGTTCTCTTAATATTTCTTTTTTCAACATAATATTTTTATTAATTATTTGGGAATTTTGCATTATGTACCCTGATCACACCCTCTTCTTAGTTCTCCCAGGGCCACTCTCCTGTCCTTGTGACTTTGCCCCTCAAAGGAAGAAGAAAGAGAATGAAGAGGAGGAAGAGAAAGGGGAAGAGGAGGAAAAAGAGAAGAAAGAAAGAAGATGAGGAGGAGGAGGAAGAAAAATTCAATTTCTGTTGCCCATACACTCACTTGAGCATGGTCAAACTCCCAGTAGCTAGCCTCTTTAAAAAGCAAAAACAAAAAACCTGAGTCTTTCCCTACTTCTTGTTCCCCCACCAGAAGCCCTCAATTGTGGAGACTACATCTCAGCATCCTTATCTCTTTGGGTTTTTTTGGGGGGGTGCTGGGTTGGTTTTTTTTGGGGGGGGCAGTGGGTGGGGATGGATGAGATGGGCATAGGTAGGGATTGTCAGAGAAGCCTTCTATCTCTCTCTTTATCAACTATGAGTCTGTAGTCATCAACATTACTTTAAAAGTAGCTTCCCTGTCCTTTACAGTCAGTGGGAACCTGGATCATGGATTTCTCCATAGTCTCTGGACTTCACATATCTCTGCGTGGTTCCCTATAGATATACAGACCACAGACATCAACAGGGCTACTTGCTGCAGCATGGGCCAGAGACTCCATCATAGCCCTTGATAGCAGCACAGACCAAGGGCGTCTGCATGGCCTTTGGTGGTAACACAGGCCAGGAAAACCAATACAACCCTGACTAAAGCAGAACCATGAGCCCCAACATGGACCCTGGCTGCAGCAGGACCACAGCCCCCAACATGGCCACCTGTGGCACCCCACCATGCAGACATCAACATGGCTTGCGGTGGCAACACAGACCATGGACATCAGCGTGGCCCTCTGTGGTAAACCAGGCCACAGATATCAGCACAGCGCCTGGCCATAGAAGGATCATGGACCCAGATATGACAGCATGAACCACAAACATCAACATGGCTTCAGGTGGCTGCACAGGCTACTACTCACATTTACATGGCCCGTGGCAGAAGCATGGCCCAAGCACAGAGGGGGACAAGGTATTGCTGTGCTGGAAAGTCAGAACCTCACCCAATGTAATTAGGCTCTGATCTGCAACATTCCAACTTCTTCACAGCACCTCAGTTCTAAGGAGCCAATTGGTCTCTGCGGACACAAACTCTTTCCTGGAAATCTCATTCACAGTAACATTTAATTAACTCATTTTTGCATATCTCTATATGCATGTGCATCCGGGCACTCATCAGTTCTCTGCTTCCAGCATATGGGTCCCACAGATCAAAATCAGGTTGTTGACTTGGAAGCAAGCATCCTTACCTATTGGGACTCCTCACCAGTCTCCAAGTTCTATCCTTTGTAATACAAATATATTAGCTTAGCTTCCTCCAGGTCGGCGCAAAGTTCTTGGATGGTTTATTTTGGAAGGAATCCTAAGAAATCAGATGAAGGAAGCAATGAGATGCTCTAAAACAAAGACAGGGAGAGCTGTAGTATTGGTCTGTTTCCCACTGTGTACACTGAGGACCCAATGCCACCATGGGAAATCAGGGCACTTCTCCACCTGTTCTTGTTCTGTAAAGGGTGGCCCACAGAGGCATTTGACTTCTCTGGATTGGGCTAAGTCTTTCCAGTAAGGCACAGATATGCATTTCCTCAAAGAGTACTTAGTCTTAACACCAAGAAAATAATCCAGACCATGATGGTCTCTAGTACAATATAGCTATTCTGGATATAACCCAATATTGTCTGATTCACCTTTGGCAAAGAAGAACTGACATCCTTTAACAGTGCTATCTCTTGATATCCCATAATTAAAATGTAAAATTAATAAGACTTAAATACTGATATAAGTCAACATGTCTTAATTTACATGATAAGAAAATAAGAAAAGAAAGAGTGCAAACGTATTTGACTCATGGCATGACTTTATGACAAAAATAAATAGGAAATACTCATGACAATAAGATCCTTTGTTTTATAAACGTTTTCTTATTATTTGAAAGTTTTAGTCATTTATACAAAGTATTTTCATCAAAATCATCCACAACTCCCTCCATCCAACTCTACCTAGTGCTCCCCACCCTCTCTCCCACCTTCCCAACTTCATGCTCTTTTTTTCAATTATTGTTATTCATAGTCCCCTGTGTCTAATTACAGCTGCCCATATGTGCATGGGTCTTTTGCTTTTAACTGGGGCCTAAACAGCCCATCAGCATCCAAATCCCCAGGATTGGGTGAGTCTCTCTCCCTCAGCACCCATCAGCTACCAATAACTCCCTGAAAGGGGTGAGGCTTCAGGAGCCTTCTTTGGCTATTCAGGACAGGGAAGGCCTTCCCTTTGTTCACATGCTTTGTTAACTTTGCATATTTTGTAGAAGGTGTCCGTGCCCTTGCCTAGGAAGGAGCCCTAGCAGCCAGGCATGGCGGCTTCATGTTTGCCTTTGAGTTTCCCCTGTATCGCTCCCTTGGTACCCCCTCTTCAGCTCCTCGGAGGCCTGGAGAAACTGAGGAGCTAAAGCCACAGAGAAAGCAGCAGCTCTGGAGGCCTCAGTCTGTGAGCTCCAGCACCATCTTTGTGGCAACAATGTATAAACTAGCTGTTCCTCTGAGGCAGGGAGCATTACATGGTCTGACATTGCCAGCCAGGGACCAGAACTAGAAATCTGACCCCTTAGTACGACTTCATAGTTAAGCTAAGAAAAATTGGTTTGTTTAGTTTAGAGTTCATGTCTGTGTTAACCCCTTAGGGCACGAATTAATAGGACCCTCCCCCACCTCTTTGTCAGACTAGCCCTTCCAGCTTCTAATTGCCACAGAGGCCATCCTCAGCCCCTCAGTCGGACCCCTCCCAGGTTTATACTAATTTTAGGTGAAAAGACTGAACAAAACCCACAAATCCCTAAGCTTGCCCCAAGCTCAGAAATCTCAGCCCTAGGAAGCTCCACCTCCTAAAAATTCCTGTATAAAAGCTGTATTTGCCCAGTTCTCTGCTGTCTTTGCCTGGGCAACTCCTGGATTCATCATCCCTCTAATAATTCTCTTTTAAGAGATTTTCTGTCCGGTGTGACTGTCTTATAAGAAGAAGTCAAGAAACCCAGAAGAGTAGAACTGAAGAGGGAGCTGGCCATAGGCGCCTAAACTCCTCAGGCCAGCAGGATTGGGGAAACCCTCCCTTGGGAGCTGCAACCCCTCCGATGAGGATGAGTAGGCCTCCTCTCAGAGCTGTGTGGTTCCTGGGCTCCATGTCAAAGGTTACCCTTGGGACACTGCCCCACCTCAGAGCTAGAATACCTTCCCTGGCCTCAGAGTTGTGAGCTTCCTGAGCACCTTCCCACCTGATCAGGAAGACCAACACATTTCCTGTCTATGATGGGATTTTGACTGCTTTGGTCTTATGCAGGTTTTGTGTATATAACCACTGCTGCTGTAAATCGATGCATGTGTCCTTGTGTCATAGCCATAAGTCAGTATTTCACACCATTCCTCTCCATCTGCTAGTTCCTACACTCTTTCTAATGCCTCTGAGACATTATAAAGATGCCTTTCTAATGGCTGAGGTCCCCTGAATTATGATGATAGGAAGACGACAGAGATGACCAGACGACAGAGATGGCCAGTCCACCGCTGAGCATTCATTGTCATTTATACTTGGCACTTTGATGAATTAAGTAGACATCTTGTTTCTACAACTGTTCGTACGGTCTGAAACTGATGCTGGTATTTATAACCACCTTCTATGGCCAGTCTGCATCTCCTTTGCCTCCAGAAAAATTCTCAGCAGGTTCTTTGCCTGCAAAGCTCACATAAGTCTCCATTCCTGGGGGCCTAGATCATGTGTAGTCCTGCTATAGTGTTCTTTTATACTTAATCACAGAACATAGCAATGGAAAGGGCTGCCCCAAGGAATCTCTTACATTCCAGATATGTCCTTCTCCTCACCTTAATTGTGGAGATGTCCAGCAACCCACTGGTAGTACAGAGCAGTCATCCCCATTGACAGAAACAATGTATGGCAGTCCTTCAGTTGGGCTTCACAAAATGAGCCATAGCATTAGTAAACACACATTGTACATTTTAGAAGTTCTATCTCTGTTACATGTAGAATAAATTTATGTTCAAGCACACATCAAAATCACCTAAACAATTTGTCAAAAAAAATTCATCCACTTCTTCCTTTTTATAAAATTGCTAACTTTGTAGGTCTACAACAGGACCAAAAATGTGTACTTATAAACAATTTCAAAGTGATGCTGACACCACTGCATTAGAGCTGGGAGACTGTTAGTCAGAAAAAGTCACAGGGACAACTTACATTCCAAAGGGACATGGGTGGACAGAGTCTATTCTTTGACAGAAAAAGTGGCAAAGAACTTCTGACAATCTTTATTCTGCTATGGAGGACTTAGTGAAAATATATAAACATAATAACAATTACATATTAGCCACATAATACAGTATAACCACACTATAATTCATGGACCTAAAGAAGCTAAATGTTTAATTCTCATTCAGAAGGGCAAATAGAATAGACACCAGAAGCAGTTGAAGAGAAGGAACAGGATGGGAGCCTGCCATAGAGGTGCTCTGAAAGACACCACCCAGTGGGGGATGGAAGCAGATGCTGAGACACACAGCCAAACTTTGGGGTGGGGCACAGGGAGTCTCATGGAAGAGTTGGGGCATAGAAAGACCTAGAGGGGACAGGGTCTCCACAAGGAGACCAATAGAGCCAACAACTCTGGGAAGGAGAGAGGAGTGCTGCAAAGACTGATGTGCCAACCCAGAACCATGCATGGTGAGGACCTAGACCATCTGCTCAGATGTAGTCAATAGGCAGCAGTTTTCTTGTGGGTCTCATAATATGGGAGTAGGGGCTATTTCTGACATGGACTCTGGTGCCCACTCATTAATCACTTGTCCTTGGTGGGATGGCCTTGCCAGGCCACATAGGAAGAGGATACAGGCAGTCCAGATGAAACCTGATAGGCTGAGGTCAGATGACAGGAGAGAATGTTTATAGCAGAGGAAGGCTCCCCCTTTCTAAGCACTAGGGGAAGGAGGAGGAGGAACGAGGGAAGGAGGGTGGGACCAGGAGGTGATGAGGGAGGGGGCTACATTCAGCATGTAAAGTGAACAAATTAAAAAAATAATAAAAGAATAATTACATCCAAGTAGGTAAAAGGCAATCAAATAGAGTCCACATACTCATTGAAAGGATTTTTCCAAAAGATGTTTAGAGATGGAAATGTTTACATTGAGCATGGTTATTAAATTATCATACTGTTGCTTGTATATATGAATATTTAAAACAATAATACAATGTTAAGATCAAACAATAGAAAATAAAGCATTTTAATATATAAAGAAATGATCACAGAAAGAAGAAAGGAAGGAAGGAAGGAAGGAAGGAAGGAAGGAAGGAAAGAAGGAAGGGGTGGATGGAAGGGAATGAGAAAGAGGGTTCGAGGGAGAGAGGAGAAAGAAAGATTATTAATTCTAAGAACTGAATCATAGAGAAACATTAGGTTATTAAAGCATTAAGAGAATGAAGAATGGCTTTTATGGACTTACTGGTCAAAACACAATTGTCTGTGTATAAAATTTGGGAGGAAAGCAGCTAAAACAAACCTCAAACCATCTGAAAGTAATAACAATATTATAGCATAGTCATAGCAAGGCTGCAGCATAGTATGTGGTGGTTGGATTTGGTAGTTCATTTGAATAAACTAGAATCTGCCTATGAATAATGAAACGTGTGTATGTGTGTCTGTGTGTGTGTGCGTGCATGTGATTTTTTTCTACTGGTTCTGTCTTTTCCTGTAATAGTAGGCCTAAGTTCTCATGTAGTAATTAACATTGAGCAATTCAACTTCATAATAGAGAAAGACATGGCATATAATACAAATAGTTTCACACCTATGATCACATAATTAGTTGCAAATATTGATAGAAAATTAATACAATGAAGTTCTAAGAATTATCATAGGAAAATATTTTCATGACATTTAGCAGGCAAAATATTTTTGTAAGAATTAAGATCACCAATCATAAAGTAAAACAATGATAAAATTAGACTACATTGAAGTAAGCACCTCTGCTCATCAAAAGAGATATTAAAGTATTAAAGGGAAAACTACATAAAAGAAAAAGTTATGTGCTGGAGTTAATAATGTATACATATATAAAGGATGAATTCACAGTCATTATCACCACTGGCTCTAAGTGAAAAAATGGGCATCAAACTTCAATTGGCGGTTTACAAAAAAGGACATCTGAGTAGTCAGTGAATGTTTGAAATGGCTCTATTTTCTTAACCAGCAATGAAATACAAATTAAAAGGCCAGTGAAATGCCTACTCTATAATGACCAGAATGGCAGAAGTAGTGTGAGATATTGCTGAGTCCAGGAACTATAATTTTCAGTATATATTAGAATAAAAATTTTAAAAATGATGAATAATAGTTATAAAAATTGAAAAACAAATACCTCTTTTATGAATTCTTTGTTCTCTTAAACTCGGTAACCAGTCTTTGGCCTTTATGCCACCACCACCACCACCAAAATGAATACCACCACTACCACCACCAAAACATACGTACAAGATATTTACAGTACAATATGCAAACAACCCAAAACTATCAATAAAATAATGGAGTAGTGATATATTCATGCAGGAGAAGGAACTGATGGAACTATAATCATGAATAATATCGATCTGTCTCCAAATATAATATTATTTTTCTTTTACTGTCATTTTCATTTGAACATCTTTAGAAGACAGATTATGGTAACTCAATACGTGTACAAATCCTACAATATTCAGGATGATTCACATTTCTACCTCTTCAAATATTTATCCTTCCAGAGGGTCATAAATATATAAATATAATGTTAGGCAAAGTTGTGTGTGTGTGTGTGTGTGTGTGTGTGTGTGTGTGTGTGTGTGTTCTATGATTTTACCCATGAAAAGGTCAAAACTAACAATGATAGCCTACTGTGGATTATCCCAGTGTAAGATATGGGTAAACACTGGAAGAGAGAATGAAGAGGGTTTTAACACCTGGACCACTGTAAAATGGGTTTGTTCAAATTGTGGAACCCCATGGTGCTATACTATATTTAAAAAGTAGACATATTGGGGGTGTTTTGTTTTTGCCTATATGCTCTTTGTGCTTACAATAATTTCCTCTCAAAAACATGAATATCGATAAATTTTCACATAGAAAGATGATTTTGTACAACATACATTGAACTTATGAGCTAAAAATAGCATTACAGTAGCAATGTCTATAAAATAAATAAATAAGCAATACTACAAAAGGTGCCCTTACACCATACTCCTGATGCCTAAGTATTAGAAACTGCTTCTCTTAAGATTCACTCCCTAGTTCCCTGTTATTTCATGCTAAACATAATCAGTATAATAGGTGTTAGTTTCTATGTACCTGGAGTAATGTGACTCATCTTCCTGGGATTAGAAAATAGAAAAGAGTCAAACATTATTTTCCTTTTTCACACATGCACTTTGTGGCAAGGAGAAAAATAAAGAGTAATGCCTGGCCTAGTTTGGTATATATAGCACCTGGAGCTGGGTGTGGTGAAGCATACCTTTAATCCTCACCCTAAGGGAGGCAAAGGCAGGGAGATTGCTGCAAGTTCAAGGCCAGCACTGTATACAAAGCAAGTCCAGGACAGCCAGGGCTATTCAGAGGAACAACAAAAAACAAAGTGAACAAAACAAATATATCTGGATTCTTAAGTTGAATGCTAGTTTTTAAAATTCTCACAAAAATAATGCAGTTTTAAATTAGAAATATGTACACCAAAGATACCCACTTTAAAATGTTAAAAAGAAGGAGAAACATTGACTTTCAAAGACGCGTGCGCGCGCGCGCGCACACACACACACACACACACACACTCCAACCTCCAGGCTACATGTATACTTACGCTATCACCCCCAGCCCTAGAGTAACTTTAAAAATAAACTATCACTAGGAGAGTTATGACCTTATCTTGTTCCCAGCACTATATAGGAAGTCATTTACTTTGTCTTCAGTTTCATTATGTATGAGATGTGAAAACCAAATAAGGCTCCCCTTAGCCTTAACATTTTACATATGATGAAAATGTTGATAAACATGTATTTCCTAAGATGCTGGAGTATTCCAGCGAAGATTAACTTCCACACAGAGCACTCAGGAAGACCCTATTCATTTTTCTTAAATACACCATTTATGACCTTGAAGTGCAGATGGTAATTCAGGAAGCCAACTCAAATATGTCAGTTTTGTAACTTTCTTTTCTTTCCCTGGTTAGTCAATATCATGAATGTTGGTTTAGTGCTGTTTCCCCACTAGAACATATCAACACCTTTAGAATCTTTGGCATTCTAACACCACATGAGAGACTCATGAAACTGGAAAAATCTTTTTTCAGTGTATTTTCTGAGGAAAACAAACTAAGTTACGTTCCCAGAGGAAAGGCGTTTTCATCTATTACTGATAACCCTGATAAGAAAGCTGACAGTGTACTCAGTAAGAAAGAAGATGATAGGAGAGAAAAGAATCAAAGATGCATCTAGAAGGCAGGATGTGTCTAGGAAATGCTATGCTATATTCAAAGATGTCACCAAACTACACAAGTTTTTCTTAGAATGCTGTCTGTTTCCTTAACAAGTGGCTACATAAAAGGAATATGTTACTGTTCAAATTTGGATATCTTCAAGGCAGAGACTACAAGGAAGGGGCTACATAAAAGACAGCCTGTATCAAAAAGTAAGCAGAATTTCTTAGGACACCTTGATCCCCTGGAATGCTTCTGGACAAACACATAGAAAGATAGACTCCCAACTCTGTTTTCTCTTTAGTTAAACTACCCTAATGTAGTGTGCTCTGTTGCCCAAGGTTACAGATAGCAATATTAGATAATTAAACAAGAGTAGATTAAAGGAACAGAAAAAAATGACTACCCACAGTTTTCAGCCCAAAATACTCCTGATGTTAAGATTAGAATGACCTAAAAACATTTCCTCAGAGAGGCATGTGTGTGTGTGTGTGTGTGTGTGTGTGTGTGTGTGTGTGTGTGTGTGTGTGTATGTGTGTGAAATACCCAGATAAGTAAAATGTTTTTTCTTAAGGTCACTCTCCAAGGTCCTTATCCTTTAAAGGCAGAGCCAAAACCTGTTACCAACAACCAGTGCTGTTATGTAGACTCGACCTTCAAGTGGCTAGTGAGTAAGACCCAAATAGACAAAACTGATGCATATAGTCTGGAGGTAATTAAAAGACTTTCTTCATACTGTCATATGAAGGTATATGCACCATGTCATTTACTCTATCTACTTACCTGCATGTGTGCAGGGGTGGGCAGGGAGGTGGGGGTAAATCTAGTTCATAAACATACCCCATTACACATAGTAAGACCTTCCCCCGATATACCTCCAAACCACACCCTTCTCAAACTACAGCCCGTGAGAAGCATGGCAGGAGCCATTATTGAAAGAGACAAAGTGTCTAAGGATCTTGACTTAACATCATTGCCTATAGTACTAAGTTACAACTATGAAACACTCCTAAATGCATCCAAATGCCTGTAGTTCAGATTTATTATAAAGACTCATTGCATGAATTATACAAAGTCCAAAGATATACAAATAAATCCCAAATTGCATTAATGATATTTAAAGACAGGAAAAATGATGAATTCAAGTTCTGCTAAATTATTAACTACTAACCACAGAATACTTCTATAAAAAAAATCTACTACCACCATTTTGCTATCTGAGCAGAGCCACAGTGGTTGGCAAGAATAAGCACCTTATAAAATCAGGGGGGAAAACAAATAATTAAGTGATTGACTCACTATTAAGGAAGAATGCTATGTGTAAAATACTGGCTATGCTCAGTATTAGAAATGCTGGGGAGATGCTAGTGATGAGAAACAAAAATTACAGTATGTGTGATGGCCTCAGGGATTGTGTGCTTGATATGAGCCTTACTGAGCTACAGAATGACAAAGTTATATTTAGAAAATGAAAGCTAATTGCTGAGGCTGTTCAGGGCAAAACTGTCTAATTTTCATGACAAAGATTTTACCCATGACAAAATGTATCTCATGGCCCAAATTGGCACATACAATGGAAGTGTCTGCCGGTGTCAAGGCAACCAGTAAATGGTTCCATCCATGCTTTGTGTCTTTTGTGTTGGTTTAACATTAAAGCAAAACAAAATAAAGCAAATGTTCAGATTAACAAGCAAGTCTACAAGGTCCAGAAGATGGTGGGAGGAAAGTGGATACACAATAGGTACCGTCAATAACTGACCTGAGAGAAGCAGTTACTCAGCAAAGTACACATAGTACTGGGTAAACGGAGGAAAGCCCGGTCCAGTCTATTCAGCCTCCTCAGGGAGTCATTAAGAAACAAACATTATGAATAAGCTCAGGCTAGAACTGGGATAGTCTCAGATTTCATGATAAAGGTCATCGTCCTGGAAAAGCTGCTGGTGGTAAGACAAGAGCTAGGGGCTGGAGAGATGACTCAGCAGTTGAGAGCACTGGCTGCTCTTTCAGTGGACCCTGGCTCAGTTCCCAGCATCAATACAGCAGCCCATAACTGTCTGTAACTCCCGTTCCAGGGAAATCCAATACCCTCAAACAGACATATATGCAGTCAAAACACCAATTTACATAAAATAAAAATAATTAAGTTATCAAAAAAGACAAGGGCTAAAACAGAACAAGGTAATGGATAGGCATCAGCAACCAGCCAAGAGATTTTAATAATGACCGTGTCCTATTTGTGAGAAAAGTTCTATGACAAAATTCCACAGGGAATTTATACAAGTAATTTTTAAAATGAGGATATCATCAAGACATACAAACCATGGATCTTGAGCTAGCAGTTGCCCATTAGAATATCACTCTTTGTTTTCATCAAACTTATCTGTCTGTCTGTTTTTCTATTTGTTTGTTTGCTTGTTTGTTGTGTTTGTTTATTGGAGAGGATGTGCCATAAGTGGAGATCAGAGGATGACTTTTGAGGATCAGTTATCAGTTCTGGCATCATATGTGTTCCATGACGGAACTCAAGTTATCAGGGGTGGTAACCAGTACCTTTACCCACTGAACCAGCTCCCCACCCCTTAATTCTCTTTTAAATCAGCCCAATGCAATTTGTTGCCTGCCTCTTAACCTAGCATTTTACCTCTGTCACAGCACATGCACATTGTTTTTTGTTATATAAGGCATACCTTCTTTACTTGACTATTTTCCTCTCAGATTTTTAAGATTATAAGGGAAAGTTAGACTGGTTTTGATTAATTTTTGTTGTTTTTTCAAGACAGGGTTTCTCTGTATAGCCTTGCCTGTCCTGGAACTCACAGGTTGGTCTCAAATTCACAGAGATTTGCCTGCCTCTGTCTCCAGAGTGCTGGGGTTAAAGGCATGTGCCACCAACAGCCAGCTGTTTTGTTTGCTTTTTATAAATGTAAATAATTGAGTAGGAAATATGTAAGTGATTATATTTTTCTTGAGCTATCTTGACATTGGTTAATAATTACCTTCAGGAAAATAAAATTACCTTCCTAGTTAATCCTTTAGCGCCACCCCCAGTAGAGGCACTACCTACAATCCCATCTTCGTTTTATCAGTCTTCTAGACAGATGACATAGCTACAATTCAAGCTAAGCAAAATCAGATAAAATAGTGGGTTGGGTAGTAAGGAAATGCAGGAAATTTTTTGGCTGATGGCATACTTGCAGGTATTTCAGGGATCTAGGCCATCTTAAAATGGGAGAAACACTGGTTTCCCTCTTTTTATGCCTCTACTACCCTAATAGTTTTCAGAAAGGCTCCATTCTTGTTGTGGCAAAATGAACAGGCATTTCTTACTCACCCTTTCCTATTACTAAGTTCAGCATCCTGGGTGAAGAGAAATATACCTTTTTCCAGAAATCTCAGAAAAGAAACTGCACATACATGGTCACTGGCAGTGATCTTGTATGTGCCACATATCTACCTACAGGACAGACAGAAATTTCTGCTTAATGGTTCATTTTGTTTTCATTATGTATCCCTGGCTACCCTTGAGCTCACAGAGATCCTCCTGCCACTGTCTCCCACATGCTGGCATTACAGGGTTGTACCACCACTCTCAGCTTCTTCAGTATTTTCTATTATCATATGCTAATGATACACAATGAGTTTTATGACATTTCCATACATGTACATAATGTATATTGATCACAGTCTCCTCCTAGAACCTTCTTTCTCCTGCCCACCCCTCCTGATCTCCTCATCCCAATTAAGCCTCTCTCTACTTCCATGTCTTCTTGTGTGTGCCCCAGTGAGCTTCTTTGGGGCTTACAGGACCACCTCACAATTACTCCACTGCAGAAAATGTTTCTCCCTCCCCTATTAACCATTGGCTGCATACAAGTTGTCAGGGATGGGTGTGGCCTCATGAGTACCTGCCTGCCCCGTGACAGAATGTTGACAGGAGCCCATCTTGTAGAGGGTTTGTACAGGTAACCACAAATGCTATGAATTATAGAGTGAATGGCCCTGTCTTGCCCTGAAGATGGGGGTTTATACTCTCCCCTTCCTCAGGTTCACACACTTCCTCTCAGAAGGTGGACTCAGGCACACCCAAACAGATAGGCCGGAGGGAAGCAGTTGTTTCCTCTCACAGGGAAACCAGGTTCTGTAGCCAGAAGAGAAAAAAATGGATCCTTGTAAGAAGAGCAGGCCACAAGAACCTCCACTTCCAGGAACCATACCTTGGAAAGGACAAAAGCTTCTCCTGAAAGCACATAGATTATTCTTGCAGCAGCACGTCAGGAAGGTCTCCGCACACAGATGTTCGTTACGGGTTGCCTTTGCTTTAGTTCCTTGTATCTTACAGACAATGATGTTACCCAGTAAAGTACCAACAACTGTGCATGCCCAGCTGAAACCGTCAGGGGTCCCGGTTTTATTCCCAAAGGACAAGGAACTACAAACTCAGAAAAAAATTTTCAAGTGTTACTTCATAAATTATAAAACTTTTAAACTAAAACTCTTTCATACTTTAAGAATTTATTTAGCCATTTAAAAATGTTAACAGGCTTACATGGTTTCACTGTTAAATGCAAATGCTACACATATAGGTTTTTTTAAAGGCTATTTACAGGAATCTTGATCTTCTTGTAAAATCAGCTACGGTAGTAATTTCAGCTGATAATTAGCTCCTTGGGGAAAATTCAACTCCTCACAACTTCACATCCAGATGGAAAATAGCCTTTAGCTCCTCCACCTAACCATGTCACCTTCATTATATAGACACTGTTGCTCACTGCCTTTGTAAAGAAAACTTAATTTTGTTCCTTTAAATGCTTCCAGATATTACAGCCACCTTTTCGAGATATTTAGAGGTTAAAAAGTATTTCACTTAGAGTTAATTGTTGGTAGCTTTTTAAAATATTAATCTGCATCCAGAATTTGCAGCCTAGAAAATTACTTGAAAAAATGAAAACCAAATCTAGTACTTTTGGTCCCCATTTCACAATCCCCAGTGACTACAAACAGGCAACAAACCGCATGCCGTAAGCATTCTTCCTGCTTACTGGGGACATAGGGCTACCTCTGAGACGAGAGTATCAAATATACATCTAAATGGCTCATAAATAGTAATGTTTAGTGTCAACACTAAAATATAATGTAAATGTTTTCTTTAAAAGAATTTAAAATCTATTTTGAAGATAACAAAATAGAATATATAAAACAAGGGGAAAATAAAGCAGCAGGGGGAGACAGCGATGGTAAGCTAGGGTCATGGATGAGGCTTGTACCCATGGGCCCCAGGAAAACCACTTAAGAGCAGGGGCCTCAACATGAAGGAATGGCTTCAGGGTACTCGAAGACAACATAAAATATTGATCAGGAAAATGGAATTCCATCCTATAGATGAGATATCTGTAAACATTAAAACTGATCCAACCTCCCCCATTCCTCCCTCCCTCCCTCCCTCCCTTCTGGCCTCTCTTGGATGCTAATTTTTCAAACCTGCAATTATAAGTTCAGCTCTTCATTGATTCTGATAAACTCAGGCCAGAATGACTCTATAATTGTTTTACTATAGATCTGCTTTTCAACATGTGCTACCACTACAGTTTTAGGAGGCTAAAAAGATTTGTTTTAAACAGCTCTTTGTACATAGTAGGATTAAGCAGAATTAAAATCAGAGGATCAAGGCACCAAACCTAACAAAGGGGCCAGGCCAGGCTTTGCTCCCAAGAAGCAGAATCCAGGAAGCCCAGAGGACATAGATTAATGAATGAAGAGTACAGGGAGCACTTGAGCAGGGTGCAGATGGGGAAAAGGAAGAGAAGAAAAGAGGCGGGAGGTAGGAGGGGCAAGAGGAGGAAAGGGGGACGCAATTTTAAAGAAAAAAAGGATACAGATGAAGCTACAACTAGGAAGGAAAATGGCATGGCATTCAAGTAGGTCTCTTCAAAGAAAGATGTTGGAGACTCTGTGTGTGTGTGTGTGTGTGTGTGTGTGTGTGTGTGTGTGTGTGTGTGTGTGTGTGAGATTCATGGTGTGCAGGTGTATTTTCCCATATATGTGTATGTGGAACACAGAGGTCCATGTTACGTTTCTTCTTCATTTGCTCTCTACCTTATATTTTGAGAGAGTCTTTGACTGAACCTGGAAATCACCACTCTGGCTAGGCAACAATCCCTAGGACCTGCCTGTTTCTGCCCCTCCCAGCCCTGGGTTTATAGGTGAACACCTGGCATTCGCATGGATGCTGGGGACCTGAACTCAGGCCATTGTGCTCGTGGGTCAAGTGCTTTACTCACTGAGCCATTTCACCACCCTACCTCTGTCTTCCCAATTAGCCACTTGCTCACTTACAGATACAACATTCATTCACTCACCTTTCCTTAAATAGCTCAGAATACGTCCATTGTCTATTACAGCCGGTGAGCCAAAATGAGAAACCACCCATGTGAAGAGGAATTTCAGTCAGGTAAGGGCAGAGTCCAGGCTGCTACCCACATAGCATGCTGACATGCAGTCTCTGAGGAGTGCTGTGCTTAGAAGTGTGCCACGTGCGGTGCTAAAATAAGGGATGGCTGGATTCTTGGTCATCTTCAATCCAGATACTGTCAACTGCCTTGACCCGAGCCCTTTCCAAGCAGATCCTCAGGCTGCTCCTAAAGGATACCCCAGCTGGGTATCAAACCTGGGCTGACCCCTCAGTATATGTACTGACAGTCCATATCAGTTAGCCTTTATCTCCTCCAGCATTTACTGTAAGACATTGAGTACAATAACATCAGTCCCTAAAACCCAGCTACCAGAAGCCAAATTTGGCAGTGTTGCCAAGTACCTCACTATGTACCTGCCCATTGTGAAACGGTGTAGGTTACCAGCAAGAGAAGGAAACTGGGTCAAGAGCACAGAAGGTATAATCTAGTGGCTAGCTGCTGAAAGGTCTTTTTAGAATCAGAAAGCCTGGTTTTCATCCTGTTCACCCTATCTTCTAATGCAAAGTGAAACTATCGGTGTCTCAACATCTCTAAAAAATGAGATTAATTCAACATCAATGGTCAAGGGAATGTTGTGATGTGTCCCTGAAATCCCAAGACCTGAGAGTTAGGAGCAACAGGATTATAAGTTCAGGGTCAATTTGAAGTACATAACGAGATACAGGCCAATTTGTGCATATAAGAAGACATATTACATTAATAAAATAAATTAAAGTTGACTTTTTCACTCTAGACAATTCTGTGCTTTCAAAAATATTTTAAACTAAGAATTTTCTGACTAATTTCTCTTTGTTTTACACAGACTACCCCTCCCTATGCCCCCTAGTTTTCACCACTAATATCTCAAGCTAACAGAAGGAATATACAAAATAATACCAGCCTTAAAGAATAGCATTTACTTACTTATTTTTAAAAGATTGGTTTCATTTTTAATTGTGTGTGCTGGTGTGTCTGTGCACATGTGTGTTCAATGTCTGTAGAGTCCAGAAGTCAGATCCCTTGATACTGGAGTTATAGATGGTTGTGAGCATGTGGATATGGATGCTGGGAACTGAATTTGGGTTCTCTGCAAAAGCAGTGCATTCTTCTGCCTGAGATATCTTTCCAGACCTCAGGAATGGCCTGTGCATTGAGGAATTATCAGAAGCTTTTGGCAAGAGGCAGGAGGCAGGAGGCAGGAGGCAGGAGGCAGAAGGCAGGAGGCATGGTATTAACTCCTGGTTCTACCGTGCTGATTACACAATTTCTCAGTAGGCATTGCAGTTCCCTGAGAATGTTTGTCCCTCTGAAAAGTGAAGTGAAACACCTCTAAATGTGAGAATTCCCCTGCTTGCAGGAGACCCTGAATCCTCCCAGCTTTCCATAGCACCCAGATTGATTGCTTTGTTTTTCTCAGTCATGACTAAAAGATCCTAAAAGAATCATTTTTAAATCCATCTAAGATACTTAACACACTTCTGATAATGAGCACAGCAAATACTTAAGAAAATATTATTATGATATCCAATCTAATAAAAATAATGGGAATTAAAGTAACAACGAGTCATAGAAAATGATTTCTTTAACTTCACTACCAAATTGTGGTGAGATAAGACAGCTGAACAGCAGATGTGAGCATTGGACCGATCTGTGTAGAATTACAACTACTGCAGAATACATTATAAATCGTTGTAATGAACACACATTAGCAATGAGGCAAAGGCCCCAAACTGAATATTTAAGTACAATCTCAGAGACTGTTCTCGTAAAAGTTCATCAAAAATTTCAGGAAGATTATTTGTGAATAATGAAACACCATTTCAAAGTCAGAAGTGAAAACTACAGCTAGGTTCACTTTACAGTTCTCATGTTATTAGCTCAAAAGGTTTATTTAAAAATCTTTCTGATCTTTTTCTCTCAGTCAGTGAAAGTAAATTCTTAAAAGCAAAAAAACCTATAGGGCCTTTCATTTCCTATTAAGTATCATCCACATACCTAACATCAATAAAATATGGCAGCCCAGGAACCAACTGTGACAGCCCTTGTAATGTTCTGATGCCTTGCCTCACACATGCACACAACAAACACCAATACCAGCAGGAGAGGAGATCAGTCGGGAAAGTACCAACATGAGTTTAATCCAAAGACCTGCCACTACCAGCGGACTGTAGTGCATCCTCAGTTCTGACTACTTCTTAAATCATAAAATTTTACTGAAAACATAAATATAATTGACTTATGAGGCATATAGGAAGTGATTATCTCTGCCCGATTCAGTGTCTGCACTAGTTCAGGCAATCGTAATAATAATGCTTACCAATTTCTTGGGAATTTACAACGGCACCGAATCACTGACTGCAGCATTTAACTTAGATACACAACCTCGCCGCATCCTTAAGACAATGCTGATTACAGGGGAGGAAACCAATATTCTTTGAGTTCAAACAATGACCAAAATGCATGCTAAATAAATGATGGAGACTATGGAGTCAGGATTAGAATTCGGCTATGCCCTATACTTTCACTTATATATATTTTCTATTTAAACATGTATCTTTTTGCTAGACAAATGTTACTGTAGTGAAAAAAAATGACTATGAATTCTGAGTCATATTGCCCATTGATAGAAACAATCACTTTTTCTCCCTTTGAATCTTGGTTTGTCTTATGTCTTGTTTGACTCATTCTGACAAGAACAGAGATACTGAGAGCTGCTTCTGAGACCAGCACTAGCAGAGCTGCTTTTCCTATCACAAGGATGTCAGAACATCCTTGCAGGTAGAACACAGTGGAATCAGAACTCAGAGCCATTTAGGAAGCCACATGGAGAAAAACAAAAATGTATTCAAGAGCCCAATAACCATTACAAATCTGGCTTATGCCAACATCACTGTAGATCAAGACCGTGGGAGCAGAAGAACAAAGCATCAGATGTTTTCTTCAAGGTTGCCAAATACAAACAGCCAAAACACTATGAATTTATCATTTTTATGATTCCTGCTTGTTTCATGGTTCTTCTTGCTATATGTAATGTATTGTATTTATGTGTAAAAAAATAAGAATGAGAAACATGTTTTTAAAAAAAAGACTCCTATCTCAGGGAGTGCAAGCTGACAGAACAATAAGTTCTATAAGAGATAAATATCTACACTGTCATTCACCTGCAAATGACTTGACTCAACCTACATATATTAATCTAGAAAATAAAAAACTGAACTTGAAAAAAGCCAAAACAAACAAACAAACGAAAGAATTTCAGGGCATGCACAGGGTTTATATAGAGCCAAAGTGGACAACACTTTGAGAATAGCTTTTTGTTGGCTTTATCACATTGTTGAGCTATAATTATCATCGATCCACAATAATTATCACATGGTAATAATAAAATAATGAAAAAATACCCAAAAAAGAGTATAATCAACTCAGCACAGGGAGAGATAATAAATGGTTATTGTTAGAAACCATTTGGCTATGGGGTGGAGGGATAGGTTAAACAATATGAGATAGTTAAAGACTTGCAATGTTCTTCCAGAAAAAAGGACTATTTGATTTAATAACACAGAAAAATGCAACTCAGAAAATAGAACAGATGGTGAAATTGTTTTTCTGCCGCAAGCGTTTAACACTCAGAGTCTAGCAGAGACTCAACCACTGATGCACTGAAATTATCTGAGATATCTAAAACATGTTTTAACAATTATGTTTTATGAGAATAAAAGCATCTCTAATCATAAAATATGACCTTAAAAAGAGAGACGTTGTGGCAGTTTCACCCCAGGTACCAACTTGATGACATCTTTTATCTTCTAGTTTAATGTTTTCTTCTGTTTCCCACCTACACACTAAAATCAGAGTAAACCATGGGATCCGTTATTTATTCACTCAATTATGTGCCCATCTATATGCTTATGAAGAAATTATTTTCCATTGTGGACCAATCCCTGTGTTAACTATGAGGGTTATATATGAAACTAAGAAACCTTTCCTACCTTCAAGATCTTTTGGTTCTAAAGAAACAATGACTTATTGCTTGAATAATTCCTGCTCATTCTGTGAGGAGTAAAATGGAACATAGAAAATTTAAGACTGTTAGAGGGAAGACACTAGAGGTCTTGTCCATATGTGCAATTTTTGAAATTAGTAATGCACAGAGTAGATTATAGAATATATATACTGCATTTATTTGTTTTTCAAATTTGTATTTTTATTTTGTGTGTGTGTGTGTGTGTGTGTGTGTGTGTGTGTGTGTGTGTGTGTGTGTGTGTTTAGGCTAGAGATTGCTGGGTGATGTGAATGTTAGGAACTGAATCTCAGTCCTCTTCAAAGGTAATAAGCATTCTCTTAACTGCTGAGCCACCTCTCCAACCCCTTTATTTATTTATTATTTTTAATACTTTATTATATGCCCTAAAGTGTTAGCTGCAAAAAACAAAACAAAACAAAACAAAACAGGAAAGGTGTGTTCATTCAACTGCTCTTGCTCCATGTTTAATTACCCATAAGGCTACTCATTTCCTAAACTCTCTGAGTCTCAATTGTCTTAAATGCAAAACTGGCATGACTGAGGCCCTACTTGCTCCCAAGAGATGATGTGGCATGCACATGTGAACAGTGAGGTAATTTACAAAACCTTGGTGTTGGGTCACCACTTATTTACATGGTGATCTTATTAGGCAAGCACAAAGTTGCCTTTTCAAAAGGCACCACGGTATGCAAATATTTTTTAAAAACACTAAAATTGGATCCCGGTTCAGGTCACGGTTATGGCAGTGACTCCGTGGGTAACGATCTCATCGCAGCTGGGAGGCAGCAACTGGGTGGCGCCAGCGGTGGAGGCGGCGGGAGGTCTCCCACTGCTCAGACAGATCTGCTCACCTGTGAATGACAACTAAGAGCCCTATATGATAAAGACAGAGTAGACTGTAGCAAAGCATCCAGCTGATCCCCACCTTGGCACTTGAAAAAAGTGTCCTTGGAGGATCCAAGAAGGCGGTGAGCAGTGTGGACCGTGTTTGGAGGCTCCAGTGAACAATTCAGAGAATTGCACAGATTTCTGAGTGAGGAACACCAAGGTCCCCACAACACAGTAGCGGGAGTGCTCCACGGTTCGGAGAGACCAGGGTGCGGAGGACCTGCGTGCCCCTGCACAAGGGAGGAATGCGGGTTTTCTCGGATTGGAGCAGCAGCAGCAGAGGCAGCAGCAGCAGCGGCACCAGCGGCACCAGCAGCACCAGTGGCGGTGGCTGAGATGTGCAACTCACAGCCTTCCATTGGAGGCGATTGGTGTGGTGGCCAGTGGGAGTTGCTGTGGGAGAGGGGACTCTGGGCAGGATCTGGGTCGGGTGGTGCCTTGGAACCCAGACTGGACTCTGCAGACAGTTCGGCCCCAGAGTCCCGGGTTCTGGCTCGGATCAGCAAGCAATTCTGGCCGAGACACTAACTCAGCACAGCCACAGCTCTCCTGCTATGGCACAGGCTGGGCAGAGCACTCAGTTCCACCCTAGGCACCACCACCTCAGCTCAGCGGCAGCTCCCCTGCAGTGTCCCAGTCTGGGCGGAGTGCTTGGTTCCACCAGTGGCACTGGATTAGCACAGCCACAGTTCTCTTGCTGTGACTCAGGCTGGGCAGAGCACTCAGCTCCACCAGAGGCCCTAGATCAGCACACCCGAAGTTCTCTTGCTGTGACACAGGCTGGGTGGAGCACTCACTTCCACCAGCTCTAAGTCTCTGGTTGGACACAGTGTGCAGTTTGAATCCAGAATTCCTGGCTGAGCTTGGCAGACAGTTCCGGCCCTGAGTCAATAACTGACCAAGGCACGCACTTTGGGCCAAAAGCCCCTAGCTGAGCTTGGTGCGCAGTCCCAGCCCAAAATGTCTGGCTGGACCCTGTGTGCATTTTGGGCCCAGAATCCCTAGCAGAGCTCGGCAGATGGTTCAGGCCCTGAGAATCTAGCTGAGTTCGGCCCATGGTTCAGGCCCAGTGTTTCTGGATGGACTTGGCAGGGTACACAGAAGGCTGTGGATACATTGGCCTGACCCAACGCTCATTCAGAGACCCAGAACGATTGCAGGACCCATTACACAGGAGAGCTGAGGATCACTGGCTGTGAGAGTCCAAAACAACACGGCTACCCTCCTAACATACAAATCAGTGAAGCATCAGAGCTTCCAGCCTAGGAAAATCATGAGAAACAAGTAAATCTATCATCAGACTCCATCCATCCACCTCTGGAAGCTGCTCAAAAAACAAAGACGGCAAGATGTCTAAAGGACAACGAAAAAGCATACGCAAAAAACCCCAAAACAACATGGCGTCTCCAGTTTCCAGCTATCCCAAAGAAAACAACCCAGAGGACTCAAATACAACGGAAATACAAGAAAATGACCTCAAATCCTTAGTAATGAGGATGGTAAAGGAGGAAACAAATAAAATTCGTAATCAAATGCAGGAAGATGCAGACAAACAGGTGAGAGACATAAAAGAAGCACATAGAGTGGAACTGGAAAAATTGCAGGAAAATGCAAACAATCAGATGAAAGAAAGAAATAAAACAGTTCAAGCTCTGAAGACCTATAAAGAGGCAATGGAAGAAACTCAGGAATATACAAAAAAATCAGATGAAGGAAATCAAAGAATCAGTTCAAGATCTGAAAATGAAAATGGATTCAATGATAAACACACAGACAGAAGAAAAACGAGAATGAGAGACCTCCGAGAAGAAGGCGAGCAACACAGAGGTGAGCTTTTCTAACAGAATCCAAGAGATGGAAGAACGAATCTCAGGTCTAGAAGATACAATCACAGATCTTGAAGCAAGCATTAAAGAAAATGCCAAATCTAGAAAACTCCTGACACAAAACATCCAAGAAATTCAGGACACCATGAAAAGATGAAATCTGAGGATAATAGGCATTGAAGAAAGAGAAGATGTGAGACTCCAAGGCCCAGAAACTATTCTCAACAAAATCATAGAAGAAAATTTCCCCAATCTAAAGAAAGAGATGCCTATAAACATACAAGAGGCCTACAGAACACCAAATAGAATTGACCAGAAAAGAAAAACTGACTGCCACATAATAACCAAAACACAAAAAACACAGAACAAAGAAAAAATATTAAAAGCTGCAAGGGAAAAGGGCCAAATAACATTTAATGGCAAACCTATCAGAATTACACCCGACTTCTCAACAGAGACCATAAAAGCCAGAATAGCCTGGACAGAGATCCTGCAAACCCTAAGAGACTACAGATGCCAGGCCAGACTACTTTACCCAGCAAAACTATCAATAACCATTGCTGGAGAAAACAAAATATTCTATGACAAAAACAAATTCAAACAGTACCTATCCACAAATCCAGCTTTACAGAAGGTACTAGAAGGAAAACTCCATCCCAAAGGGTTAAGCTACAACCAAAACTACTCAGGAAATACATAACTATCCCATGGCAAAAACACAACTACACAAATGCTCGACTGGAAACAACATCAAAATTAAGACTTTTAACAGTCACTGGTCATTAATATCTCTCAACATCAATGGTCTCAATACTCCAAAAAAAAAAGACACAGACTAACTAAATGGGTGCATAAACAAGATCCAACATTCTTCTGCATTCAAGAAACACATCTCACCCATAATGATAGGCATTACCTCAGGGTAAAATGTTGGAAAAAAATATTCCAAGCAAATGGTCACAGGAAGAAAGCAGGCATAGCCATTTTAGTATCAAACAAAATAAACTTTCAATCAAAATTAATCAAAAGAGATGAGGAAGGGCACTTCATACTCATCAAAGGTAAAGTCAACCAAGATGACATCACAATTCTGAACATCTATGCTCCCAATACAAGGGCACCCACATTTGTAAAAGATCTCCTAAAAAAGCTTAAACCACATATCGATCCCCACACAATAATAGTGGGAGACTTCAACATCCCACACTCACTGAAGGATAAGTCATTGAAACAGAAACTAAGCTGAGAAATAACATCATTAACCAATGCCATGGGTCAAATGGATCTAACAGATATCTATAGAACCTTTCACCCAAACAAGAAAGAATATACCTTCTTCTCTGCACCCCATGGAACCTTCTCCAAAATTGATCACATCGTAGGTCACAAAGCAAGCCTCAATAGATACAAGAGGATTGAAATAATACCTTGTATCCTATCAGATCACCATGCTCTTAGGCTGCAATTCAACAACAACACAAATAACAAAAAGCCTACATGCACGTGGAAACTAAACAACTCTCTGCTAAATGACACCTGGGTCAGGGAAGAAATGAAAAAAAATCAAGGAGTTTCTGAAATTCAATGAAAATGAAGGAACAACATACCCAAATTTGTGGGATACATTGAAACCAGTGCTAAGAGGAAAATTCATAGCATTAAGTGCCTTTAATAAGAAATTGGAAACATTGCACATAAGCATCTTAATGACACAACTGGAAGCCCTAGAAAAAAAAAGAAGCAGAAACACCCAAGAGGAGTAGATGTCTGAAAATAATCAAACTCAGGACTGAAATTAACAAATTAGAAACTAAGAAAACAGTCCAAAGAATCAACAAAACCAAAAGCTGGTTCTTTGAGGAAATCAACAAGATAGACAGACCGTTAGCCAAACTAACTAAAAGGCAGAGAGACAGTATTGAAATCAACAAAATCAGAAATGAAAAGGGAGACATAACAACAGACACTGAAGAAATTCAAAGAATCATAAGATCCTACTTTGAAGGCATATATGCCACAAAATTTGAAAATCTAAGGGAAATGGACGATTTTCTTGATCAAGTTCACTTGCCAAAGTTGAGTGAAGAACAGATAAACAAGCTAAATAATCCCATTTCCCCTACAGAAATAGAAGCAATCATTGATAGTCTCGTAACCAAAAAAAGGCCAGGGCCAGATGGTTTCAGTGCGGAATTCTACCAGACCTTCAAGGGCAAGCTAATACCAATACTATGCAAGCTATTTCAAAAGATAGAAATGGATGGAACATTACCAAATTCATTCTATGAGGCCATAGTCTCATTGATACCTAAACCTCACAAAGACTCAACAAAGAAAGAGAATTTCAGACCAATTTCTCTTATGAACATCGATGCAAAAATACTAAATAAAATACTTGCAAAACAAATACAGGAACACATCAATGATATCATTCATCGTGACCAAGTAGGCTTCATTCTAGGCATACATGGATGGTTTAATATATGGAAATCCATCAGTGTAATCCACCATATAAACAAACTGAAAATGAAAAACCACATGATTATCTCTTTAGATGTAGAGAAAGCATTTGATAAAATCCAACACCCATTCATGTTTTAAGTTTTAGAGAGATCGGGGATACAAGGTACTTTCTTCACCATAATAAAGGTGCCATACAGCAAGCCAAGTGCCAAAATCAAAGTAAATGGTGAGATACTCAACGAAATTCCTCTCAAATCGGGAACAAGGCAAGGCTGCCCACTTTCTCCATATCTCTTCAATATAGTACTCGAAGTTCTACCCAGAGCAATAAGACAACAAAAGGAGATCAAGGGTATACAAATGGGAAAGGAGGAAGTCAAATTATCCCTATTTGCAGATGATATGGTAGTGTACATAAGTGACCCTCAAAATTCCACCAGAGAACTCCTACAGCTGATAAACACCTTCAGCAAATTGGCTGGATACACAATTAACTCAAAAAAGTCTGTAGCCTTCCTATACACAAATGACAAGCTTGCAGAGGAAGAAATTAGGAAAACCACACCCTTCACATTAGCCACAAGCAATATAAAATATTTAGGAGTTACTCTAACTAAGCAGTGAAGGACTTGTTTGAAAAAAATTTCAAAATTCTGAAGAAAGAGATTGAAGATGACCTGAGAAGATGGAATGATCTTCCTTGCTCATGGATCAGGAGAATTAACATAGTAAAAATGGCCATCCTACCAAAAGCAATCTACAGATTCAATGCAATCCCTATCAAAATACCTACACAATTTTTTAAAGACATTGAAAGTTCAATTCTGAACTTCATATGGAAAAACAAAAAACCCAGAATAGCTAAAACAATCTTGTACAATAAAAAGTGCTCTGGAGGAATCTCCATACCTGATCTCAAACTGTACTATAAAGCAATAGTAATTAAACAGCATGGTACTGGCACAGCAACTGGCTGGTTGATCAGTGGAATCGAATCGAAGACCCAGATATGAATCCACACACATATGGTGACTTGATTTTTGACAAAGAAGCCAAATCCATTCAATGGAAAAAGGATAGCATCTTCAACAGATGGTGCTAGTCTAACTGGAGGTCTATGTTTAAAAAAATGCAACTGGATCCATATTTGTCACCTTGCACAAAACTCAAATCCAAGTGGATTAAAGACCTCAACATAAAACCAGAGACTCTAAACCACTTAGAAGAAAAAGTGGGGAAGAGCCTGGAACATATTGGCACAGGAGACAACTTCCTGAACAGAAAACCAACAGCCCAGGCCTTAATGTCAACCATTAATAAATGGGACATCATGAGGCTGAGAAGCTTCTGTAAGGCTGGAGACACTGACAAGAGAACAAAGCAAGAGCCTACAAACTGGGAAAAGATCTTCACCAACCCGACATCTGACAAAGGGCTAATATCCAAAATCTATAGAGAACTCAAGAAGCTAAACACCACCAAACCAAATAACCAAATTGAGAAATGGGGCTTGGAACTAAACAGAGAATTCTCAACAGAAGAATATCAAATGGATGAGAAACACTTAAAGAAATGCTTAACCTCCTTAGTCATCAGGGAAATGCAAATCAAAACAACTCTGAGATTCCATCTTACACCCATCAGAATGGCTAAGATCAAAAATTCAAGCGACACTACATGCTGGCGAGGATGTGGGGAGAGAGGAACACTCCTTCATTGCTGGTGGGAATGCAAACTAGTACAGCCACTTTGGAAATCTATTTGGTGCTATCTCAGAAAAATGGGAATTTCCCTCAAGACCCAGCTATTCCACTCCTTGGAATATACCCAGAAGATGCTCCAGCACACAACAAGAAAATTTGCTCAACCATGTTCATAGTAGCCTTATTCATAATAGCCAGAACATGGAAACAGCCTAAGTGTCCCTCAGTAGAAGAATGAATAAAGAAACTCTGATACATATACACTATGGAATACTACTCAGCTATTAAAAACAAGGAATTCCCGAAATTTGTGGATAAACGGATTGAGCTAGAAATGATCATAATGAGTGAGTTAACCCAGAAGAAGAAAGACTCAAATGGTATATACTCACTTATATCTGCATACTAGCCCAAGGGGCATGTCCCACCAAAGCCTTCACTTACCAGGAAATTGGGACAAAGGAGAGGACATCCTATTGGGACTCTAAATGAGAGAAGCAGGGAAGAATAGCAAAGTAGAAGGATCCAGAGGGTCCTAGAAACCTACAAGTAAAACATTATGATAGGCAGATTTGGGCCCAGGGGTCCCGCTCAAACTAAGGCACCAGCCAAGGACAATACACGTGGTAAACTTTAAACCCCTACCCAGATCTAGCCAATGGTCAGAACATTCTCCACAGATAAGTGGAGAGTGGGAAATTACTTTCTCACGTACTCTGGTGCCTCACATTTGACCATGTCCCCCGGATGGGGAGACCTGGTGGCACTCAGAGGAAGGACAGCAGGTTACCAAGAAGAGACTTGATACCCTATGAGCATAGACAGGGGGAGGTAATTCCCCTCAGGAACAGTCATAGGGGAGGGGAATAAGGGGAAAATGGGAGGGAGGGAAGAATGGGAGGATACAAGGGATGGGATAACCATTGAGATGTAACAAGAATAAATTAATTTTAAAAATTAAAATAAATAAAAATGAAAAATAAAAACACTAAAATCCTCCGTAAAAAATAGTACCCAAACTTAACCATGTCTGCATGTTTTCCCACTTTAAAACTGATATTCCTAATAAGATTGAAAATCATTACACTCTGTGATCCTCAGAAGTGAACATGGGACACCACTGCGTTCTAGGATTATTAATTAACATTGATTCATATGGTTATTAAAGTAGCAGTTATTATTAAACTCGCTATGATATAAGTAAAAGTACACAGACACCTGCTAGATCTTTAATAGTCTTAAACCATTGGAAATGGGAAGATATAAAACCCCTACACTACATTGTTATCTACTTGTTCAAACCCCCATGCCATTTGCTCTAATCATTCCTATCTGGGCTATTTCCCATCCAAAATTCCCATAAACTCTCGCACATGTTATCCATTTGGGCCGCTTCTGTCCATCATGTCAAACTTCCGTGCTATTGCCTCCTGGTCACATGCTGCTACTTCATGCTTAGCCCATGGCAACTCATCTTTCCTCCTATCCTGTCTCTCTCCCCTCCTATCTCCTCCAAGCCCATGAATCTTAGCTCCACCTTCCTGTCTCCTGCCCAGCCCAGGTATAGGCATTTTTATTGGCCAATCAGGGATAAGTGTGGGGCCAAGGTTATACAGCATCACTTGGTATACATGAGCATTAGCTTGTAACACAGTAAAGATCTTGGGAGACAAACAACAATTAAATACAAAGCACCAGACCATGCCACAATACCACTGAGTTAACAGCCTCCTCCCGGAGCTTTTAGATTTGAAACTGACAAAGGAATGGTGTGGGTTTTGAGTCAGTGGCCAGTAGGATATGTATCAAACATAACCAATACTATTTCCCCTGTAACATGGAGAAGTCTGCAGTTTATAAACAAGTATGGCAGCCACATTGAGAAACAAAAACAAAAAAAAAAAGGAAAAATAGATTTTAGCTCTGGGCACTATAGTTAGTACTGGGCTGGGGAGACAGCTCAGTGCATAAAATGCTTGATATACAAGCATCAGAACTTTGGTTGAGATCCCCAGCTACCTTACAGTGGAATTTTTGTCTCAAAAACAGAAAGAGGAAGGACAAAAATGAAAGGGAGGGGGTAGGGAAGGGAAGGAAAGAGAAAGAAAGAGATATCTAGTAGGTTGACTCTCCTGGATAAGTTAGGGTAAGAAAACAATACTATATTGATAATCTATTAAAATTAAAATTATATATAGAAACTACCACAGTAAATTTTCTGGACATGTATAACAATAAAGCCTGGTGAAATCACAGTCACCTGCTCACTTAATGCTGCAAAAGCATCAGCTAAAAGCTACTTCTAGTCACTAGTGAAGCAGGCTTCTGTCTCGCACTTTACCTGAGACCCTGCACCACATGCCCAGTTGTCTTATGCCTGCCTTCCTTTTCTGTGCCCTCAGACATGAAGGAAATGTGACAGCCAGACTGAATAGTGATCAAAGTACCTTAGTCTCTTACTCCAAAACACCATACATGGCGAAGGAAACAGACTGGAAAACAGGCAAGTACTGTGTCTGTAAAATAAATTAATTGCTGTAGGGGAACTAGGGTGTATTTTCTTCTGAATACTAACTCCAAGGAAGAGCAAGATTTTGGGGATCGTTTCCTTTGCTTACATCCAGAGCTACCTAAAGCTGAAAAACGGGATCCTCAATAGACAACCACTGAGTTCCTTTTATCCTCCCACTGTCAGGGATGAAAGACCCCCCAAGACTCAAGAGCAACAGAGCTCCAGGCACTGACTTTTCTAAAAGATAAAAATCAAAACCCAAAAAAGGCTGCAAGTTCACTTTGAAATATGGAAAAAAACCAGCCTTCTCAGAGTGGCTACTTTGCAGACACACAAATTCTTTAAAGACAAAAACAGGTTGTCGTATTTGTTAGGATGAATACAAAGCCCAGAGCAGGACTGTCAAATCTCTCTCTTTATGCTTGAGGACATCATCCCAAGTCCTTGTATCTTGGAGGCAAACAAGGCAGAGAGATGAATGATGGGAAATTCCTGATAAGAGCAGGGGAAAAGCTGTAACTCTACAGGGTGGGACACAATGTCCAGCATAGACTGACTTCGGAGATAAGAAGTGGTTCTGTGGTTCTTCTTGGAGTTTTTCAAACTTTATTAACAAGGAATCTGCAATATTTGTTGGGCACACCTTCCATTTTGGTCTATACTGTAGATACTGTGGATGTGACAGTTAGGAATATAGAAAAGAAAAGAAAACAAACAAACAAAAAAGTCTGCTAATGTTATATGTGAGAATATGGACCAACAACAAATTATGCTAAATACCATATAAAAGAGGAATTGGTTCAGCCACAATAAGCCAGAAAAAAACGAATGCCGAATGGCAGGTGGGCAGGTGGCACACTTGCCATCTTAGCTTGGCATTCAGATAGACAACAAAATGTCAAGGTTTGGAGAAAAAGGAAAAGGTTAAGATTTGAGGGTGAGGAAGATGTGAAAGGCAAAGAAAAGAGCTAAGTCAAAGGTCACAGGGAAGGTCCAAGAAAGGCAAGAAGCTAGAGACACAATGGCAAGGGCTCAAGATGAGGTCCAATGAGTCATGTTGAACCAGGTTATGAAAGGGTTCATAGGGTTCCATCTTTATTTTGATAAGGAGCATCATTATAGAGCCTTAAACAGAAATCTAATGTCTAACGTGGCTATTAAATTGGGAAGGTTGGACCAAAAAGAATAGTTAAGAGGACATTAAAATAATAGTGTTCTGGTGTTCTGAGAAATTCTATCTGTATCTCAGTTTCATCACAAGATCATTATTTTTCTTCTAATACTAAACAGCTTCACACAATAATTCATACTAAAATTATTCCAGTCTTCTCTTAATACTATGGTCTTGTTCCTACTGATGTCACAAACACCAAAATGCATTAGTAATCTTGCATTAAAGGAACATATCTTCCAGTAAAATAAAGAAGTTTTAATTTTTGATATTATTTCTCAGGAAAAAAGGTCCATTGGTATATTTTCATATTTTCTACTTATTTCTTCATTATGACCACAATTAAATATTGTGTATGTGTATGTGTATGGTCATATGTCTGGCTATACATATGTGCAAAGATGCACAGGAGCATGCATGTATCAGTGTGTAGGAAGGTCAAAGGACAACCCAAGGCATCATTCCTAAGAAAGCCTTCTATTTTTTGTTTGAAACAAGGTCTCCCACTGGTCTGGAATTTCACCAAGCACCCTAGGCTAACTGACTAGGGAGCCCCAAAGATCTGCCTGTCTCTGGCTCCTCATCTTACCATTGTAAGGACTTCAAGCATGCACCATTCTGCCTGACTTTCCCTACCTCCTCCCCCCAAACAGGTTTTCTTTGTGTAGCCCTGGCTGTCGTGGAACTGGCTTTGTAGATCAGGCTGGCCTTGAGCTCACAGAGATCTGCCTCCCTCTGCCTTCTGAGTTGCTGGGATTACAGGCATGGGCCACCACGCTCAGCTCTGCCTGATTTTTTTACACTGGTTCTGAGAATCAAACTGAGGTCCTTGTTTTGTGAGGCAAGCTCTTCAGTGATTGATCCCATCTCTCTGACCATTAGTTTAAAACTTGAAGAAGTTTCTCAGAGCTGACTTGAAGTCCTAGTCTGTTAATTCCATCACTTCTGTCATTCCTAGATCTGATGCTGTTCTCTGATTGATTGATTTATTTACATTTGCTCTTTTGTCAGACTAGGAAAGAAGCTCATGTTTTCTTTCTGATTAGATCATTGACTATCCTGTTCTAAACAGTACTCACATTTGTTGGTAAATATTTACTTTGAATAGGTGGGTATTAGAAAGACTAATTTTAAGCAATTTAAAGATAGATCTAGCATAGCTTTTATTTTACAGTCAGTCTAGTCCTCCTAAAACATAAGCCTCCTGGAGACTTCTGTGAGTGCATGGGCACTTGATGCAGTCAACTCAATATAGTTGAAACCTACACAGCTCCCATCTTCATGTGAGCTCTAGGAAGACTTAGTTCACAGCAAACCAGACCATTGCAAAACCTTCTGATTTTCCCATATGCAGAAACATTTAATGGGAATTACAGAAGAATTCCACATATGTTTTGGGAGCTATCTTACTCTCCCTTCTTTGATGTTTTCTGCCACAGGTCCAGTGTGCCCCAACACTCCATAAGTTCCAAAACTTATCTCTTTAACTCAGAGGTCTTCATGGGCTTTTCAGGATTTCCCATCTCTGTGGTACAGGCCAGAACAGTACCTTCTGGCTCAAAGTTGGAACAATTTAGATATCACCTTTTCTGTTGTCTTCTCCCAGCAAGCCCAATCCTACAGTGCCAGCTTCCCAACAGCCTGAAACGATTGTAATATTTTTCCTGTTTTCTAGTTGTTTTTGATCTCTTAAATAATAGAAAAGCAAGAATAAACCTAGAACCCAATGTATCTGTCCACATCTTTCTCATTTATAAATGAAGCAACAGACACTCAGGGAGGAACTGCTGCTCAGCCAAGGCATTACAAGTGTGCAGTAAATTCAGGACACACATTTCCTAACTCCAAGCACAGTGTCTTTTCCCTCCTTTAACGCGTTGCCACCTGCATGACGATATACACAGGGTAGTGTGTTCATCTCCTAGAGCTGCTGTAACAAATTATCACAAACGGAACCACTTAAAACAACAAAGGCATTCTCTCCCAACTGTGAAGAATAGAAACCCAGAGTCAAGGTATTGACAGTGGTATTCATTCTTGATGTTCTGAGAGAAAAAGTGCTCTCTAATTCTCTCCTTGCCTCTGTTGGCTTTTTGCCATTCTTGGGGTCAGTTGACTTCTAAGTAAAGCAATCTGATTTCTGCCTTGTCTTTACGGGCCCTTTTGTTTATGCCTTTAACTAGTCATCTAAGGATGGTGATCAGCAGAATTAGCACCTGTCTTCTAAGAAGATGAATTAAAGTCTGTATCTTTTATGCATCTGCAAAGACCCTTTTCTCCAAATGGGGTCATTTCCAAAGATACTGGAGACTAGAACTTGCACATGTATCTTTTGAGAAGTAGCCCAACTTGACTAGTAAGGGGTAAGAATGCTGGATAATATAGCCACAGTCATGTTCATGACTTGAAATTGTACAGCTCACATAAACATCCGAACACAGATTTTGAAGCTGATTCCTACAAGGTCTATTTTAGAGATTCTGAGTGAGTTTCAGTATGGAGAACTAGGAATATAAGGAGAAATACAAAAGTAGGTTGATGGTGTTCCATTTCCTCTCAACCTAATCATATTATGCATCCACACCCTCTCACTGCTTTCTGCTTCATGCATAGACACCGCTGCTAACTTGCTGAAACTAGTAAGATATGGCAAGAACGACTTTGTCCTTTTCATCCAGCCCTTTTTTTCTCTAATAGCCTGATCAGGCATAGTTTTAGGCTCAAGTCTTATAAGCAGAGGTGTCGTAGAAAAATTTCCGACAAGACCTTACCTGTAACAGAAGAATGTCATTGATGCAATGAGTGTACGTACTGAGAGGTCTCAGTGCAAGTGTGTCCTTAAAAACGGAGGTTTGTTGTGTAATATCTAATTACTATTTAGCTGCTGTTTCTCATTTCCCCAGGACCTTTGTTTTCAAATGAACTCTTTTTAAATATTTTCCAATTTTTTCAGCAGGTTGATTTGGTAATGTGTGAGTCAAGCAAAAAGGGCATTTATCTTATAAGAAAAAAATAGCAATAGGACATAGGGACTGGGTAGTAAAGGCACTCTTTAAAAAATATCAACCCAGCACCTATAATTCCCCAATATTAATTCATTAAGATAAAATTCACCTAGAACACAACCCTCAGAGCCTTAAATAATCATTTAAAACTGCATCTGCTGTGAAAACAAAGCTAGAACAGAACCCTTGGAGCTTTAAATAATGGTCTGAAACTTCATTTGCTATGAACATCCACAAGATTGTAATTAGGAACACACCTTTAAACCCACACTTCACCTGGGCTATAAGTCCTACCGGGCACTGAACGGAGGCAGTTAATTTGGTTTGCTTTATGATCTGGACCAAACACAAACATTAAGTGAGGTCAAACAGAACACCCACTGGCAATCCTCACATCTCTAAAGCTGATTTAAAAGAACCTGGGAAATTGAGTTGAATAGGAACTGTGCGAACAGGGGCTCATTTTTTAATGAAAAGAAAGCCTGCCAATACCAGTCCCTGTTGTGCCAAAGACACCCCAAACTGGAATGGAATATAATAGCCGACAAACACAACTTCCCCTCCACTCCTGTGACAACTTGGTGGAGGGAACAGTTTAGAAGAACATTGACTACGCAGACATAAAATTAGAATCGTGGTTGGAAAAGGTGCCCAGTGTAAGACAATGACTGATAGACAAAGTAAATTCCATACATAGCCAAAGCAATCAGAAAATGTGCCTAATACCAAGAGCATCATAGGATACTGATCATGGGAGGTAAGTGGGGATTAACATCCTTAATTTATAAATGCTGACAGAAAAAGACAGTCACCTAAAGTCACAGTGCTGAAAAAAAATATGGGAGCACATCCCACAGCCTTTACTTCATCAACTATATGGGGCTGGGGTCAGGGGGTGTCAGACTTTCTCCAAGGTCACACCTGGCTATTCCTATTCTTCCTGTCCTCACTAGGCTATATATCACCCCACCTCTAAAACTCATATTCCAGTTAGCAAAGTCAATTAGTCTTATTTCTCCAGTTCTGACTTTTCTGAATTCCAGACCTGGAGTCAATGCTTTTTGCTTGTGTTTCGTAAGTGTCTCACACACAGCATGTGAAAAAGGGAAGCCTCAAAGTCTACGCTTCCCATGATGGACCTGGTCCTTTCCTGCTAAACCCTAGCTTCTAGACAGAATGACCTCTCACTTGACCAGTTCCTGCAGCTACAAGCCAAGGCATAAGTTGAGGTATTGCATTTTCTTTTTCCTATCCTACAATGAGTCTCTGGGTAAAACCATTCGAGGGTCTCTATTCATTATTCATTACCACATTTGTGCTCTATGACAACAATATTTCTCATAAGCACTGACTACTACCTTCTCTCTGTTATAATTTAGTTACTTGCCATATGGAATCCAAAGCAACCTTTTCAGAAAAATCCCACTTAGAAGGATAGCCAAGCCCCTCCCGGCTGCCCACAAGGACAGGCGTCATTTGGATATTTACTTCTCTTACCTCATCGTATGCCACCCTCTGCCTTGACCCCCACTGCTGAAGCTGCGCTGCACTTGTTTCACCATGTTCTTTCCACTCCAGACCCTCTGTGCATGCTGCTCTCTTTATTGGGAGTGTTCTTTCTAGTTTGAAAGGCTGGTTTCATTTATACTTCATCGCTCCTATTAGAAGCCACTTATAAAAAGAGACCTTCTTGGACTACCCATGGAAACAAGGCCTTCACTGCCTCCTGCTCTCCTCCAATACCAGCAGCTTTAATTGCTCTGCCACAGCACTTATGACAACCTTTAGACATTTATTGATTTGGCTATTGGTTATCATCCATTATAAGTCTCTCAGCTAAATGCCAAGAGCAATCAAGTCTGTCATCCTCTCTGTGTCACTGCCATGTCTCCAGCACCAAGTATATAGGACTTAATAAGTGTTCTTTAACATAATGAAAACAAAGGACATGCATAGCATTGTTCTCTCTACCCAAAGAGGACACAGATCACAGGCTTCATTCAATGTCAATATACTTAACAGGACAGAAGGAATATCACTACTGAAGGTTGCTGAAACACCAAAGCGTCGACCCTTATTCTCAGGATATCCTTGTTAAACACCATCCCATCCATCAGGGATAAATTAAATTCATCCCTGGCTTGAATAAAGAACAAGATGACATCACCAAGTCTCTTCCAATCTTATGATTATATGAAAAATCCATAAGCTTTTATTCTTACAGCACTCTGATAACAAGGTAATTACCCTTTTAATGAAAAAGGGATCCTTCTGCTATCTATTCTCATTGAATTATGGACCTTGTATTTGAATTGGAGCCTAATAGACATCAAGTGCAACTACCTGCCTGCTGCCAGCAAGAAGGGAAATACTCTGTAATGGCATTGTAGGACTCAGAGAGAATGGCTGGTGGAATGCCCCCACAGCCTCAGAGGGAACAGAGGGAACAGGTCACTATGAACGTCAAATCTACAGGTACTCACTGGGCATCTTTCTGAGTTTTTGATACAGTACCTGACAAAAGGAAGAAATACTTCCCTGTCTGTTCAGTGGGGGGATGAAATTAGCCCTCGGTACAGATTCCCTCGGACCTGTGACCTTCTCTATCACTGCTATGTCGACCTAAATCAGCAGTCTGGGCTCAGTCTTAATAGCACATCAGTTTCTGTGGCGCAGTGGACTTGGTCTGAAAATTCAGTCAATTTCCTTCGTGTCCTAGAAACTCTCAAAGTCCTTGGTATCCATTTTTCTCCATTCCACAAAGGGTCAGTTTATGGAGTCACATCATTGGCATCCCACCTCAATTGCACCAGCAGTCCCTTGTCATCCTCCTCCAATTGATAAATACTGTATTTACCAGGCGTAGCTCCAAAGACCCCAGCTGACACATTGCACAAACAAGACCCTCCTCTCCTTACTTCCTCCTTCCATGTGCTAAGTAATGAATTTTGTCCAACTTTCACACTTGCGACTAAACTCACATATTTCCTTAAGTTTAATACTCTGTGGTTTCTTTTCATGTGAACTTACAGGCATAATCTCATAAACCTTTAATTTTTCAGACATTAGCATTGGAAAGCTTCATTGTTTTCAGGTAAGATTCAACACAAAGTGACAAATGTTCAGCCTTGGAGAGCTGAACAAGTTTCCACCCTCGAGAATCTCTGTTCTACTTTCTATATACAGTACCCAAGGACACTTCCTTTCTCTCTTTGCTAACATGGAGTACAGTGAGTTTGCACTATCGAATAAAAGCCCTCTACTGACAAAAGATGCTTTTGAAAAGTCACGCAAAGAAAGGAGCTCTGTCAATAGCTTTATTAAAATAAAATGTCACATCTTTGTGAAGTTAAAAGTCCCTGGGTTGTGGTTGAAATCTGGTCAATTCTAAATACAATGACAAGTCTTTTAAGACTCATGTTTTGCTGCAGCTGACTTAGCTATGCATAAGAGATACAATATAATTTTAGAATCTCTTGGCCCATCTGATATAACCTTTCCATATCATATAAGTATTCTCAAATAAAGAACAAACCTACAGAATCTGATGAGAGTTAGGTTGTATGCTGAAAACCAGACAATGGAAATTCTGGAATCATCTCATTTAGGCAAAAGAACTAGGTACTGTTTCAGCCAGTCTTCCTAGCTCTCTAACAAAATAACTGACACTAGATGATTTATATATAACCAAGATCTAATTTAGCTCCAAGACTCACAGGAAGTTGCTTATATAATTTAAAATATATTTTAAAAGGGCGCTGCATTATGAGAAAATCATACTAGGGCGTTTTATTCTTTCTAAATAACAGATATCCATCGCAAAAAAAATAAGCATTTGAGGGTAATCTTCTTGGTTCTACAATACATATAAAAGTGCATAATCCGCTTCCTTTTCTTCCAAGAATTTATGGTGCAAAGAGGCGTAGAACCTGTGGATACTCACCATTGAACAATGGGATAAATGCTATACAACCAGCCTATACCATCTAGGTCAGATGCTGCTGCTCCTTTATTTTATGTGAAATAGGGCTTATAAACATTGTGCAATGGGAGGCATTTTGAGAATGAATGTATTTGATTCACCGGGGCTCAGGGTACCAGGGATACTTTATTTATATGCAATAGCACAGCCCTATTATAAGAAGGGGAACAACAGTACTTAATCATCCCGTGGATGAGGGAAGAACTCCAGGAATGGTTAAAGGTCTTTGGTTGAAAACCAAGACACTAAGCTATCTCACTAGCACAGGGTGGGTGTTTCCAGTAATCGCCAGGTGCACACTGAAGGGGTTATTATCTAGAAATGTCTGGGCATATAATCTCCTTGAGAGTTCTCCAATGCTCCTTAGGAGATCTGGAGTTCCCCAGATCAGGCATAGAGGCATTCCACCTGAGAAAGGGAGTCTCAGTTATCCTTTACTGAGTTCAGTCAGAGGCTATCCAGAAATACCAGACCTCGACCTTAAGATCAGGGTCCCATATTATATTACAATTCACAACAAGCAAAATTACAGTTAGGAAGTAGCAACAAAAGTAATTTTATAGTTGGGAGTCACCACAATATGAGGAACTGTATTAAAGGGTTGTAGCAATAGTGAAGCCGGGGAACACTGCTTTAGGCCAGTAAGATAGTGTCTGCTAGCACTCAGGGATTCACACAGGAGTTTAGACTGATACTTTTTTTTTTTTTTTTTTTTAAGAATCTTCCATAGATTGAATCCTTTTCTGTAGCCACCCGTATTTTTCTCTAGAGAGACACACACGAGTTAGGCTCAGTCCACGTGGCAGATGTTCTCTATGTTAGTCGGTGAACAAATGATTCAGGTTTGGTTATTTGTATCTCCCCTCGCCCCAGGAAGGCAATGTAACTGAGACCATTGAGAATAGGGTCCAAAACTGTTTCAAATTGCTCAGTATGAAAAATGTTTCTGATTTCCTATGTTTAGGCCTGCAAGAAAAAAAAATGTAGGACAATTCCCAGGATACAGTAAAGTTCTTCCTGGGCCAATAGCTAAAGCCCAGGGGAAACGAATTAAAAAATGGCAGCAAAGACATTGAGCCATCAAGCCAAGTGTGAAACCTAAGCTGAACTTTCGAATGTTATACAATCTAATACCTCTCTCCACAGTGCTTCAGCTATTTTCATTGTTTTATATGTTTTGGTGTGCAACTAAAACCACCCCCCACCACACACACAAGAAAGGGAAAAAACACAAACTCACTCACCAGCACCTGCCAGGAGAATCAGAATGTGCTGAACAGGCAGCTAGATTGCCTCCCTGAACCAACAATGCTTCAGAGGGGCCTGCTCCTGCTGGAAGCATGCTCTGTCACCATCTGCGGAGCAGCAGCAGCTATTGTAGGAGCTGTCACATCCAGAGATGCTTGTGTTGGTCTTGTAAATTAATAGTACGCTGCATAGAGCAGCTGTGGGCTATAAGTAACAAAAGAGGAAGTTAAATAATCTCTGAGCACATAGCCTGACTCTGCTGTCAGCCTGGCTTTCTCACAGTCGGGTTGATATAATGTCTCCCATGCTGACACGGTGTATATAAGTTCTCCCCTTCAGATGGCCTCCTTCTTCAGGCTCTGATGTCTTTGCCCTAGCTGTTTTTCAAGACTCACCTCCAAGGAACCTTTTCTGGTCACTGCAGTCTCCCCTGCTATTTTCTCCGAGTTCTTAAAACATTTCACCATATTGTCACTTGCATAGCATCAGAGGGAAAAAGATGAATTTGCACATCTAATGTAGAAATACACTCCTGAGGCTTGATTTCCATGTGTGCGTCCAGGCTGTGGGTAAGGGCACACAGAGAAGAACTGGAGACTATTTTGGGATAGATAAGAACACTGAACTTTAACATTTCAAAAGGAGAATGATAACACTTTATGAGTTTGTGTGGTCTGTGTGTTTCTGCAAAGGATATCCTGGGGGGGGGGGGGAATAGGCAACACATTTCAAGCTTGAAGACACTTAGGCATTGAACAGAGGCACTGCCATTTCTTCTGTGCTTCCTCCCTCCCTCTTATCTCTCCTTCCTTCCGAAGTGAGAGTGTATGTTTGAACTTTATGAGGGTAATGGTAGGAGTAAGGAGAATTGTGCCACAACTAGAGTTCCAGAAACCCAGACTTCCAGAAACATCAAAAGTCTAGGAGATTGCTGATAGGAGATTCTACTGGAACATCCAAAAGGAGCAACAACAGACACCAGTCTTGGCACTGTGGCCATAGACATCAGGGAAATCCTTTACCTAGAGCTGCCTTAGGTAGATTCTAGCTGCAGCGTGAATGGAGATGATTTGGCAAAGACTTGGCTTCTTACCCTGCAAGTCAGTTTGAGAGGCTGTGTGTGCAAGGTTATGGTGCATGTACTGTGCCAGTCAGTGTAAAAGGCTGTGTGTGCAAGGTTATGATGCCTGTACTGGTAGACTTGCATTAGAATCATAGCTCAGCCTCTCACTGTTCTATGACCTTAGGGAAATCACTTACACATTATGTACAATATTATCCTATGAGGGAGGAGACAGACAGACAGAAAGATAGAGAGACAGAGAAATATACAAAGACAAAGATAATAGGACCACCTCAGAAAAGTATTGGGCAAATACATGGGATGACACATATAAAGGGTTTTAACCCATGCCGGGGACACGGCAGACAGCTCAGTAAGTGCTAGGCATCAACATTATTACTACCGTTATTAGCTGAGAGAAGATCATGGGGATTAGACCCATTGGTGTGGCAATACCATTCACTGAGAAGAAAGGATAATGAACTCTTCCCTGGAAGGCCAGAGTAGTGACTGGGGTCCTAAGCTTGAGTGGAGGACTCATGCTGATCCTTGAAACCTTACCCTTTAGAGGCCTCACATACCGATCAAGGAAAGTTACAGGCATTCTGTCTTAGACTCTTTGTGATGTTTCCCACACAACTTAGTTTTGTTTGGATGTAAACTTCTAATACAACTTTTACCCATATCTTACATATTTCATTAAATCATTGAACAATCTAAATAAGAGTCAAATGGCCCTCACTAACCTGCTGGCTAATATTAAGGTCACCTTGTGGGTGGTGCTCCTAGTTAGCGTCAGCTGTCAACGTGACACAGCCTGGAGATATCTGAGGGATTCCCAGGAGGCTGATTGGCTTAATTATACTTCTCTGCAGCCATATCTTTGTGAATTGATGTTGGAGAGTCAAGCCCAGTGTGGGTAGTGCCATCACTAGGCAGATGAACATAGACTGTATTTAAAAAAAAAATAGCTGATACCCAAAATTACCTACAATGCATGTAAGTCAGTATACACATATACATATATACTTTGAATGGAATTTTTCCATCTGAGTTGACAGTGTAACCCCCAAGAGCCAAAGACCATCTAACAAAAATCTAAGACCAGGCACGAGAAACTCTCTTTTGAGTTGTTAGTTAGGGTTGTCTAAAAAACTCACCAAACAATATGGGTTTTTGCCCTTGTCTCATCCCCATCCCCCTGAGCCAGGTGAAAGAAGTCCCTATTACTACAGATACCATGCACTTTAGACACAGGGCACAGAGGAAGGTTAAGCAGGCTACCAGGATGGGAACTGACAGGCTGTGATCATATGGTGGAGGAGGAGGTCCATTTCTGTCACAGACCTAGGGGAGGGGAATAGGGTGAAAGAGGGAAGAAGGAGGAAGAGGAACGGGAAGATACAAGTGAGGGAATAACAACAGATGTAATCTGAATAAATTATTTATATAATATTTTTTAAAAACAAAGAAATGTTTTCTCTTTTATTTCATTTAAAGCACCATCATTTTCTCAGTTGGGCTAACCTACTATAAAACCTTTTATTTCAAAGACAATGAGACCTGTTTTTCTCGGTCCTAGCCTGTCTAGGCAGCATCAGATACCTGTTGGTTACCCTTTATTCACAGACACCTTTTCCGGATAAACTCTGAAGAAGGCCAGGCCACCCTCAGGGCGTCACCCCTAACACTGACATCACACCTGACTTCCTCAAGTACTTATGACACTGAGAGTTAGGAAACTGTACCATTATTGCCGGTGTTAATTATGATGGGGCTGTGACTGTGACAATGATAAACCTCATGAAAGAAACAGACTCATAATATTCTCAATTATTAGGATACTAAATAAGCTGCTTTACATATTTACTAGAAACAAACAAAACCAGCTTTGATTTATTACTTCATCGACAAGCTGCGAAATACTTTATAAAGTCATATCTTTCTGCTTTATATACTTGTTTTCCTGTGATTTTTTTAATAAAAAAAAATAGATGAAAACGCACTTATGAGTCATTTTCTTTCAACTTTTCAAGGGAGGTTTGTTGTGAATATAGATAATGCGGCTTGTTATTATTTTCCTGGATTCTGGACTGCCTAACCAATTCATTAAAGATTCAAGTCAAAAGAGAAAATTCTTGGAGATAGAATGTTAATATGCCAGTTCAGAGAAAACAATACACAATTGCTTTTGCAGGAGATTGGTTGGCTATGTCAACCAGCGCTCGGATATAGCAAGAATTCTAAAGATGCTGCAGACACCCTTTGTGACCCTGTGACTATTCTGAGCACAAACTGTGAACCTTGCTTGCCTTCACCAATACCTAATGATTTTTTTAACTCCATGTATTATTTATGAGATCGGTTAAGCAGATAAATAAGTCTCCTGACACTTCAAATGAAAAATGAAGAAAATGTGAGTAAATATAAAACCAATTCATCAGATTTATTTTAAAAATCATAGCTGTTCAATTCAGAATGGAGTGCTCTACCCATATGGGTAAAGAACACCTCCAGCATACATACACACACACACACACACACACACACACACACACACACACACACACACACATACACACACACACATACACACACACACACACACAGCTGGTTAACACAAAAAACAGATTTTAGTTTCCAGTGTCATTAGACAGGCCACTACACCAAATCACTTCTTTAATAAAACTTATTCTCTCCTGAGCTTGAGATGGGGCTCGGTCAGTAAAGTGCTTGCCTTTTATGCACAAAACCCCAACTTTGATCGGCACCATGCTATAAAACCAAGCAACCTGCAGTCCTAGCACTTGGGAGGTAGGGATGAAGGGATCTCAAGGAAACTCAAGGCCAGCTTGGGTTACAGAAGATCCCACCAAAAGAAAAAAAAAAAAATCCTATGATCTTTTAAATGTGAGTAGATCATTCCTATATGTTTTTAAGCAAATACTATGATAATTAGTAAAAAAATTTTTAAGAGATAATATATATATAGCTCTTATGGAACCCATGATTCAGAGAGCCAAAATGACAAGAAATATATGACACATACACGGCAACAGAACAAAGAGATGGGAGCGTAGAACAGGGAGCAATAAATTCTACTTAGAAGCCGCAACCGAAACTTTCAGAGACACTAAGACCCAAGTGATTCACAGTGAGTGTCCCAGGTGAAAAGAGCTGTGGGATCCAGATGTGAACAATGTGTCTGAGAAGCAGTAAGCATGAAAGATACTGCAAATCAGAAGCAAAACAGTCTTTGCTTTTACGTAAACCTGACATGAGAGAGTGTCCTCACCGCTGTGTGCGCTTAGCTCTCTCTGTGCTCCACCGGCCTTCTGAAGGGCACCACCCTGTCCTTCCTTTACCAATGCTGCTCCCTCTGTCAGGAAAGCCTCTCCCTCTGCACCAAGCCCTCAGTGCCTGTCCCAGGGGACCTCCAGCATTCCCTGGGGGAATCCACTCTTGTTTTCCTTGCACTCCTGAACTAGGTTTTACATCTCTTGCTGGAGAATATGTTACTCATTAGTTTATGTGCATATCTGTCTCCCAGACAGGTTTGTGAAAGTCGTATAGACAGCCAACTTTTAAGTAATGTGATGTCTGACAACTAGAAATGGGTGAACTCTTTATGTAGGGAGCTGGATACTGAGGACAACAGATAACATACATGGCTGGAGTTTGAATGAAAATGAATAGAAACGCAGGTCACTCACAAGTGGAAGAAATATATATATATATATAAATGAAGCGCCTAGGGAAACATTTCTACCCTACTTACACCCGGACTTTAATCCAAAGATCTCCATAGCCAACAGCTTTGGCATTGATTTAAAACTCTTCCTAGACAGATTCATAAACTTGGGTCGTCCTCTTGTTACATTTTTAGAGCTCATGAAGGGAAGATTGTGAAGGTAGATCTGTGGATATAATTTAGTCATATTAAACAGAAGTGTGATGGGAAGAAAATTACTGTCTAGTCTTTCTTTCATCACCAAGCTTGTAATCCATTATAAAGGTGTGAAACTCGCTGCGAGGTGTGAAAATGAGAGGAAATGAGTCCACTGACAGAAAAAAAAAATACAATGAGACAATGAACTAAAATTAATGCTTCACAAGCATTTTCAGTCTTATTGTCTCGATTTGTTATTTTCATGAATGTGCAGAAAGAGAAAGCACAACCATTGCTCCTGAAAATAAAGATTGCATTAAACCTCAGTATGCCTGAGAGTGCCTGAAGACATTGCCTGTCCTGTGACTGCACGGGCTAGTCAATCTACTCAATCCTAGAGTGAAGAAAATAGCTCATTAACGGTGCCTGGTGTCAGGAGATGTGCTATTAAACCACCTGTCACTCAAGACTCAACACCAAAGATTACTTACATCGTCCATGCTTTCTGACACTTACTTCTCTTCAAAAATATAATAGCAGAGACTGTTATGCTGGGAATTGCTACTAACAATAACCCTCAAGACACAGCCACTTTTCAGCTGCCCTGGAGTTAACAAGAAAGAGGCCATCCTCCAGGCAAGGTACCACACACTGATGGGAGATGATTGCTAAGCAGATGACAGACGGACGGTATATAAACCTGTAAAGGCTGCATCATCATCTGTTCAACAACTTCCACCAATGTATCATACAATCGCTAATAAATAACAGAATAGGCTGAGAAATCATGATCAAAGTGCCCTCAAATCTAGCTTCTAGTGAGGGCCTGCTTTGGGCCTCAGAGATGGTGCTTTTTTGGTCATGTTATTCTCTGATATGGTTAAAAAAAAAAAAAAAAAAAAAAAAAAAAGGCAGTTCCTGGGGTTGATTTTAGAATGGCATATCCCTTGTGTGCGGGCTCTGTTCTCAGGCCTAGTCATTTTCCAAACTTCCTAATACTATTACATTAAGATTTGGATTTGAAATATGAATTTGTGGGTTACACAAATACTGACACCACAGCAGAGTGACAGAATAAAATAATCCAGTTAAGTAACTTGAGGAAAAGAAATGTACTAGCTCATCGATTTATATCTCTCAAAGAAAGGTCCCTTGAAGGTGATGTCTACTGAAGCCAACTACAGGCTTGCAATGGCTTCCTGCTGCCCTGGCCAGTGCCTTTTCCCTGAATATGCAGAGAAAAAGACCAAGTTCTCTAGTGTCTCTTTCTCTTCTTAGGAAGACAGTAGTTCTGTTAGACTATAGTCCATTTTTATTATTTCATGTAGCTTCGAGTACTTCCTTACAGGGCATATATCCACACAATCATATTGGAGATAGGTCATCAACATAAGAATCTAGATGAGGAATCTAGTTCAGTCTATATCAGATGGGTAGGCAAATAGAAAGAAAGAAAGATAGATAGATAGATAGACAGACAGACAGACAGACAGATGTTAATCTGCTAAGAACATAGTACTAGGATTGGACTTAAGTCTCTTGAAGTAAACCATTATTTTTGAGTAATTAAATCAGTAATCAAGTCAAATTAGTAAGTAACACAAAAATAAAAACTGAGTATTTTAACAAACCTCATACTTCTCCAAAATATTACATATGCGCACATGAGCAATGCACACACAAAGCTCACTGTGCCTAAAATTTCATATTAAGAGAACATTCACAGGGCTAGAAATATGGCTCAATGGTTAAGAACACTGGCTGTTCTTCCAGAGGACCCAGGTTTAAATTCCAGCACCCAGGTAGCAGTTCGCAACTTTCTGGAACTCTAGTTCCACTGATCTAGGACCTTTATAAGACATATGTGCAGGCAAAACCCCACTGCACATAAAATACAAAATAAATAAATAATTTTTTAAAAAAGATATTTACCTAGCACAGTGGTTTCCAACCTTCTGAATGCTGTGACCCTTTAATGAAGTTCCTCATGTTGTGGTGACCCCAACCATAAAATTATTTCGCTGCTACTTTATAACTATAATTTTGCTACTGTTATGAATTACAATATAAATATCTGATATGCAGGATCTCTGATATGCAAACCTTATGAACGGCTTGTTTGACCCCCAAAAGGGTCAAGCCCCACAGGCTGAGAACTGCTGACCTAACCTTTACTGTATAAGAACATTGTATCTGGAGTATAGTGAATTGGAGCCCCGGCTGAAGAGAGAAACTACACATTTGTAAAGTCATTCCTAACCATCCTTTCACAAAAGACCTCTTGGGAGGAGGCTTTTTAAAGCTACATATGCCATATTCATATAATCTGTACAGACACAACCTGAGGAGGGCAGAGTGTGTAGAAAGACTCTAAGAGCTAGAGGGAACTGATATCTGCAGTAAAACACCATTTTCCATTCGCGACAACGCAGTCACACCCGTGAAATCCCAATATTAGGACTGTGTGTATAAGACTTGTATGATCGAGATCCAGTCAGCCAGAAGTTGGGCATGGATGGGGGAGGGGCTCATGAAGTCTTACCATCTTACGAGCTATTGGCAGCTGCTGGGCACTGGGAGAGACAGAGATGTATTGCCTAAGAGGCTACCCATGCTCCAGGAGATGGCCCAGCACCCATGCACATACAGGCAACATACATGATCCAGTGGATGTTAAAGAATCAAAACAAGACAGAACACAAAAAGTTGGGAGAAAAACCTAGTGAAGACAGAGGAGGGAATGGAGGAGGGTAGACTGGATAAAAACACATTGGATCAATATATGACTACGGAATCAAATAGTTAATGAAAAAAATTTCTCCAGGTGATTCTAAAACCCAAGCAATCCAGGCCATTCTCCACCCCTTCCTAAACACAAATTCTTCTGGAAGATAAAAAGTGAGGAGCCTATTACCTCAGTGTAAATGATCTCACCAGAAGGCTAAAAATAAATGATGCTGGGCAACACAGGACTAATGGCAAGAGAAGGCCTGAATGATCTAAGATAATGTGCTGAAACTTAATAGCAGACCCAGATCACTTTCAAGATGTGAGAGGTTATTATTCCAGCATAGGTCACATTTCACAAGCCAAGCTTTTCCACTAGAAGTGCTTTCCAGTACTGAGCCAACACCTGCCTTTCTGGAGCTTTCTTCTAGTGCTTTGAGCCCTACCTCCACTGGGGAGCAAGGCCACAGAGCCTTGGGTATGTGGCCCCAAGCCCTACACGGTGCCTGAATAAATCTAGACTAAGGTTGATCCAAATAGCCAGACTCATCCCCACAAGGAGACATGAGGATTAAGGCTGCTTCCATCCCAGTGCGTTTCAGTGGTGGTAAGACTGTGCATCTGTTGAGTTTCAACTTCTTCCTTGATCCAAAGATCCAAACTCTAGTCCATTCAACCAGACATCTGTCTGGGCTTTCTATTCTCACTTTGTGCTCCCAGAGGATTCCAGCCCACTTCACTGAACACTGATATTCAGTTCAGCAACTGCTATCTGTATATTACCTGTCAATTACTGCTAAATAGCCAGCTGTTGCTAGCTGTGCCCTGCCATTGACTGTACACTAAATTCCATGCTCTGTGCATCTATTCAATGCCCAGGCTAATTTTCATTTATTCTAGCATGTTCACAATGACATATGAACCCCATATTTAGATCAATCACTTACTTTCAATTGGGATGTTTCTGCCTCTATATTTTGGAATTTATAATGATATCTTTGGTTGCTGCAACAAGAAGGTCTACCTCCTCCCACACCACTATCCCACTCTTACTGGCATTTAGTGTGTAGAGACTGGAAAACTGACACCCCACCACTAATGTGCAAATATCAATGCTACTCTGCCCCTCTGCACATTGCTCCAAGTGAAAGCTCGTTTATTAGCATATGAACTTAGAACCTCAGTTACATGTAACCTGGGGGCATTTTTTTTCAGTGAATTCTAACATATTATAGACTTTCAGAATTTCCTCTAACCTCTAAATAAAGAGGAGACTCTAGTTTTTTTTTTTTTTTAATTGTCAAAACTGTTCACCCTCTTGAAAACCACTTCAACAATAATAAAATGACCTCCCTGGGATTTAGGTCACAAGTACAAAGTTCCTGTCTCAGTCTACACTTGCGATTTCTACTCTTCATGAAGAGACAAGCACCTGACCATTCATTACATCTTTCGATGTAACCAGGCCCCAAGCTCTTACAGATTGAAACTCATACTAGATTAATTTTAATTACTTTACATTTGCTCAAACTCTATATTAAAATTAGGACATTATATTGACCTGATTTTCATATGAGACTATGAATGAAGAGAGACTGAGCTGTCTAAGAATTATATTCATCTTCAAGAATAAAGATGACATTTCAAAATATCTGTTTGGAAATGAGATATTAGGACTAATAGTTTTGAGAGGTAAGTATCAGCCTTTATTCAGAATGCAGAGAATTTTCCAAACAAGCCTGAATGCTTGACAGACCCTTTCAGGGCCCAGTCCTGATATCAATAGCATACCTACAGTCTGACTCCCAACAAGGTATCCTCCAGGCTCAGGGCATCCCAGCATGCATTTCAGCAAATCTACTCATCTACTGATTATACCCTATAACGTAGAAAGTAATCCTGAAAGTTAATTATGCAATTCTTTTGAAGTAAAAGCTATAATCTCAACTGTGGTAGCATAGAAGACGTTGGTCATTATTTTTATACCTGTATTCCAACAAAGCTTTCAATATAGTGAATTTGTTTTGCACTAACTGTATGGTGAGATGACAGGGATTGAACACTTCTGTCTCTACTTACCAAGGAGAATTCTCAAGGCTCCGAGAGTCCGTCCATTTCAGAGTTAGCAAGAAAGAGCTGGAAATCAATACTATGCCTTCAGAATCCAAAAGTGCTTCTTTTCTTCAGTTATGTAAGTGAGACTACCAACAACAGGAGAAAAACAAAACCAGAACAAAGCAAGGGGGTGAGATTGAAATGCTAAAAGCATAGAAACACAACTAAGAGAATGTAAATGTCTGAAAGCCTAATGAGCAAAATTCAACGTTACCATCTAGGCAATGTAAGGAAAAGCACTCTTTTGACATACGTAAAAACACTTCACTGCCTCATGACATTTGCAAAGCCCAAGTACAAATGCCTCTCAAAAGACACACCAGTATGCTGCCCTCTAGTGTTGAAAAATAAGCAAGCATTCAAGTTGTTGCTGGGTTTGCTACCCAAATTGCCTCTCTGCATTGAGGACAATAGATTTGTATAAATGTATTTTATTGTATTGTACCTTTAATGATGAACATCAGTGGTGTTAAAAGCATCATTTCACTTTTGCCAGTAAGTGTCTTGATATTTGGTTTTTATTAAAGAAACATTTTGGCTACCGTAGAGTTCAAAAACTTCCTTTGGCTTAACAACTACAATATCACCACAATTGAAATTGTTCTCATTATTATTTTAATCCAATTTTCAATCTAGTTTGAAGAACACAAGCATCCTGGTATTATAATTGGATTTTATATTCTTATAACTTCTTATAATAAGGGTTATATATGTCTTAAAAGTCACACTGAGGCAAGTACATGCTTCTACACAACAAATTGGAGCCACGGGAAGCTGTTGCCTGGAGAAAAATAAATAAATAAAAATTCTAAGACTGTCTGTCTAGCATCAGTGAGAAAGGGTGTCTTGCTGATTAATCATGTTGGTCAAGGAAAAGAAAGATGGATGATAGATCTACATGTAGCATTCATGCCATCCTTGGGATAAGACTATCCCTAAACTTCTCCAATCTGCATATTTCACAGATGAGGAAACTGAGGACCACTGAGGGGGGCTTAAACCAGACTCACAAAAGGCCACAAATGTGAGCTGGCCTGCTGCATTAAGCAACAACAGAGCAAGCCAGTGTGGAGTTTACTCACAGGCTCTGAGCTTTCCTTAATTGCAAAAGGTTCTGTCAGCAATTAGCCAATTAAGCTACAACCAATTAAATTAGCCTCTCCCTCACCGCTGCTTTCTCCAAAGGCTGTCAGATCACATTGTCGGCTGGAACCCTTTGAACCTCCTTTGTATCTGGGGTCACCTGCCCGATTCACAGATCACTTTTTGTTTTACTTTGTTGGGCTTTGTTCTGCTTTGCTTATAATTGCTCAAAGACACGCCACTAAATTTGATCGGTCTTGGGAATTTTCCCTCTAACAGATTGTCAAAGAGCTCACCGATGTTTGAAATGAGGAGAGGTCAAGTACAAAGGTATCCTGCACTCTGGAACATTTTGCCACTAGATGCATGTTTCTTAGGCCTCCAGTAATAGTTCTCAAGAACTCCCAGCCCAGACTTCGGAAAGTGAGAAGTGCTGCTCATTTCTAGATGCAGTTTCCATCATTCTTTGTAGGTACCACTGTGTTCATAGCCTTCCTTCCCGGGAACAAAAGGCTCTCTGAAAGGTAGGGGCACAGGCAAGACCTTTTCATCTCAAATCGATCTTCTTGAGGATTTCTTCATAAGAAACTAGAATTTTGCATTATGGAGTCATTTCCATGGTAACCTATTGATTTCCTATAGGATGTGTGCTGTTTACAGGGGCGGCAACGCCTTTATTGTGGAAGGTAAATCACCTCCCCGCTGTCTACACTCTCCACAGCCTGAGGCACATAAAAATGAGCCCAGCAAAATTACAAGAGTGAGATAAATAAATGATTCATGCAAGTTGGTTTTGCATGAATAAGTGATTAATCCTCTCTTTCAACCTTGCTAAGAAAAGAATGCAGGATTAATGTCATCCTATGAAAATTGAAGCCCACTCTCCTGAATTTTGACCTAATTATAGGTGGTGAGGAGGCAAAAAAAGAACAAAACAAAACAAAAACAAAAACAAAAACAAAAAAAAACAACCTGAAATTTCTTGCTGTTAAAATAAGTAAAAGTTGCTACTGAAAACCCAGGAGCTGCATTTGCTTTATGATCATGACCTGTGACCCCCCTAAGATTTTCCCAGAACCTCCTGCAGTTCTCTCAGAACATACAAAGTCATCTGACCCTAATGGTCCAAGCAAACAGCTGTTTTACTTTTTCATTTTAAACAGTCTAACTGTCAGCATCCTGAACTGACTACATTGATTATTGTCTCAGGTGAATGAAAAAAAATATATACATATCATTCAACAAATCAATTAAAAAACACTCAAGAACCCAAGACAAACATCAGCAAAATGACATTCCCTTAACTCGAAGGCAGAACATAGCAATACCCTTCACTGGAAGTATGGCTCAGCTCTGTACAAGAAGCTTAGGTCTTTGCCCAATGAACATTTCATTTTACCTCTAACCTGGGGCGAGGGTCAAACATAAACTTAGACCAACTAAATAATTCTATAGACTTCCCAGAATAAGATTGCCATAGAGTGGAAAATGGTTGAAAAAGGCTTCTTGGACAGTAAATGTGAGGTGTGTTCTGAATATTTACAGGAGCACTGAAAAAGCAGTAAGGTTTGAAGAGGTGGAAGAGGAAAGCTTTCAGAACTATTCGCTGTGGAGCTTGGGCCTACCCAACCTTTATAACCAATAGTTTAGTTTGGCTTCTTCCAACTATCCAATGGGTGGGTGAGCTCTTAGCATCTCATTTATACAGATGAGAGAGAGTTGTGGTTAAAAAAAGACCATCAGAGAAGCAGTAGTCAGGATTTCGGTGCAAACTGTCTCCAGAATCTACAGTTGCATTCTAGTGCTGCAGCTATGGTGAGCACCACAGTAGGAAAGCAAACTACACAGCAAGAGTCAAGCAGAGGCCAGGTCTCCTAATCCAGGATAGGCAGTGGGGGAAGGGCTGGGAAAATGGCAAGAGGGTACAGTCTGCAGAGCAGAGCTCTGAATGCCATTCTTGGGAGGAGAGAAGGGGGGACCTGAACTCCAACTGAGAAGGTACCAATTAATTCAGGTGGCGCTGACCTGTGAGATGGAAGAGGTCTCAATCACAAGAATGTGGAATGCTCATTATCCAACCTTTTAATTAGCAAAGAAATTACCATGCCTGGTAAAGTGATCAGCAAAGAACTAAAACCTGAGCATGCTGTTAGGAAAAAGGGGGGAAAACTAAAAAAAAAAAAAAAAAATTAACACCCCTCTGATCTCTCCCAGGCAACAAATCTGTATTTTCAGATATTTATTTTCCTACCTTCCTGGTCCCCACTGGAGATAAAACAAGCAAAAGATAGAACAGATGGGACTAAAACCACAAAGAACCTGATAAAATAAAATAAAAAGCAAGGCTGGGGGAGAGGTGTAGGGAGAAGAAACTGGGGAAGAAGAACCAAGTATACAAAATGATTATATTACTATGCATCTAGGCAAAAATGACATAAGCAAATGCTGGTGAATATTGGTGCCTGAGAACAGTTACACTAATATTTCAGAAGATAGGTCCCCTTACAGAACCAGGTTAGGTGCATTGTGCATTGTCACTCAGTTATGAAAATATAGAGCATGGGATGGCTTAGTGGTCAAGAGCACTGACTGAGACTGCTTGGGATAATTAAGTAATACAAGTTAATTGTTAGTTGATCAAATGATGGTCATGTCAATTACTAGTCTATTTTTATTACAAGAATATGAATCCTAGGTTTAACAGATAGATATGATTCTATAGATAAAATAGTTAGATAAGGTCTTCAAAAACCTCAGAAACCTACAGAATATGGCTTTAAAAATATTTTTATTATTTTAAATATTCATTGACAATAATACAGGTTAATTCCTTGTAACACGCAGCCTACCTCAAAAAATATGATGAGCATCAATAAACCTCCTTGTGGAGACGGCTTCAAATGTGGCAAACCAACCACTGGGCAAAATATCCTCATTTCTGTCACAGACAGAATTTTACCTAAAAACAGGAAAGCTTGGATGCAGGCAGAGTCAACAGCCAAACTCGGCGAAGACAGGGTAAAAAGCCCTCAATAGTTCTTGCCTCACAAATATGTCTGTCAGACAGATTGGGCCAAAAGGTTGAAGATGATGCTCCAACCTTATGGAGGGTTTGGGGTGACTGTTCAGGCAGCCAACTGTCTCTGTCATCTTCTCATTTGGGAAACTGTTAACCTTCACCCCTGAGTACTCAGGTAATTAATTTTATTCCTTCTGAAGTCTCTGATGGGGTTGAAGACCAGATAATTCAGTTTTACAATGAAGCTTAGTTGCTTAGGGGTTAAGATGCTTTTAAGTATAGATTGATGTCTTAAGCTGATAAAGATGAGATATGATAAATATAGATTCAGAATTTTAGACACACCAAGATAGGAAAGGTGTTTTCTTCAAGGCTGTCAAATACAAATAGCAAAAACAATATGCATGTAACATTTATATAACTCCTGATTGTTCTGTGGTTCTTTTTCCTGTAGGTAATGTATTGTATATATGTGTAATAAAAGAAAAATAATAATAATAAAGAGCACTGACTGCACTTGCAGAGGACTGGGGTTCAATTTGCAGCACCCACACAGTGCCTCATAACCTTCTATAAATCCAGTTCCAAGGGATCTAGTTTCTGTGGGCACCAGGTACACTTGCAGTGCACAGACATACATACAGACAAAACACTCATATGCAAAAAATGAAATGTTTTGAGTTTAAAATAATCAGAGAGAGAAAACCCAGGATAATCAAAGACTATCATCTTTAGTTAGTATATAAGTGAATGAAATATTATAAAGGACACTGGGCTGGGAATCAGGAAGTGGGTTCCTCCTTTTCCCAAGAAAAAATAATTGCATGTCCCCAAGGGACCAGACAAGCAATGAAGGGACATCATGTTTCCCACCGCTTAGGGCAGCACGCCTTCTCTCTTTCCCATGAACGGCTGAAGGAATGGAGGGCACGCCTTCTCTCCCCCGCACCACCCCCCCAATGTGCTGCTGAAGGAATCGCACCTGCACTTGAAGCCTGCTCTGATACTTTCTAACTCTATGAGGCAAGCAATTATTCTCTTTGCCACAAAATAAATAAATACTTCTTTACAGGAAAGGCAAGGTGAGACAGGAAGATCCCACATTAGGCTGTTCCACTTTTTGTAGAGTAGAATGTGCTACTACAGGGACAAGGGCCTCCTCTTTTTTCCAAAGCAGATTCTTTTGGTTTCAACGAGGAGGGGGAAAGAGGCCATGATAGTGCCATTCATGAAATATCATCTATTAATTACTCTAGCACGCTGCTTGTGGTTTTGAATGCATTATTTCATTCAATTGCCCAATAATCCTGTGGATTACTATTTCAATTGCACTGATGAGAAACTGGAGCTTCGGATAAACTAAATGACCTAAATTCCTCTGGAATTAGCACTCTGATCTTGGACAGGAAATGTGGAGTGTGCTTTGAATATTTAGAGGAACACTGAAAAAGCAGCAAGGTTTGAACAGACGAAAGAGGAAAGCTGGCATAGCTATTCACTGTGGAGCTTTGGTCCACTCAACCCTTTATAGCCAATGGTTTATTTCATGTTTTGCAAGTATCCAATGGCGTGGATGCTCTCATTTGTACAGATGAGAGAGTCGTAGTTAGACAATGAACAGGAACCTTACGCAAGAACATAGCTGCAGTCTTCTCACTGCATCTGCCCTGACCAATCTCAGGGATGCCCAGTCCATGTAAGGAATTCCTACTAGACTGCACATACAGCTTAATGGCCAAGAATTATGCCCATTTCCTGTGGAAATGATTGAATACCAATTTAAGAAATGTGGCTGCACTCCAGTGATTTGTGAGGCATTGGAGTAATGTGTCAATGGAAAAAAATGATATTTTTCATTATTTCAAGCAATTTATAACAGCATGAAGGTTGCAAATTGGCAAATAACAGAAAGTTAAGTCATCTTATGCTTTGATGTATTTGAAAAGCACAGATGTACAAAGGCAGAAGGAAATGCATTAAGAGGGATACAGAGGTGAGTGATGGCGGATGTGGTGAGGAGGAAAGCGTGAGTGAGGGGAAGGGAGACAGACAGAGACAGACAGAGAGACCAAGTAGAGGTCATGGAGATATACTAGCATGCATGGTATTAGGCCAGATATTTCCTTATCTTTTTATTCTCCCAACACCCCATATAACAGACAATATTTCCATTGTATTCCTGTTTGCCATGGTTTTCCACATCTCTTAGATTGACCTGGTCCTACACAATCTAGTTCCTGCTTCCTCTCTGACATACACCCTACCACACCAAATCCTTCTCTCTGCCTTGAACACACCAGTTTAGTTTCATTCTTTTAGACCCAAATGCTCTTTTTCTCCCTCAGTGTCCATGTACCTTGCTTCTTTCACTGGTCTCTTTCCAAAGTTACTTCCTCAAAGTTTCTCTCCTTGAGTTCCCTAACAGCACACTTCCTCTCACTATTATCTACATCCTTGCTCTGCTATATTTTCCTTTGAGAGACTTATCATTAAATAACTTGCTTTCTTTCCATTTACTTGTTGTCTGGCTCCTCAGTTCTTACCCAGAGCATAAACTCCACAAAGGTGTGACTTGATTCATTTTAATACATCCCTGAAGGCTACATAGTGTCCTATACAGACTAAATGTTCAAGTTTTAAAAATGCATTTCTTCCTGCTTCAGACTTTGAGCCTTAAAAATTCCTCCTGGTTGTGCCTTTGCTGATATATGGTCATCTAGCTGGTGCCTTCTCATTGCTTCCAAAAGGACTTTTTCGGTCATCCTATTTAAAATTGTTTTTCCCTTTATCTAATTACTCTATTTTGTATTTTTTAATTAATTTATTTTTGTACCATATACATTTATATTATCACACATATATACAATAGATTACCTATGACAAGAAGAACCATGACACAATCAGGAATTATATAAGTGTTACATTCCTAGTGTTTTGGCTATTTGTATTTGACAGTCTTGAAGAAGACATCTTTCCTATTATGGTGCACCCAAATTTCTGAATGTAAATCAATCTCCATCACATATTGTCATTATCAACTTAGAACACCTATCTAGACCTAAAAACATCTTAACCCCTAATCAATTCTATTTTGTATTCTTATTGACACTTCCTCTTCAGTGGAATTATCTTGGTTTTTGTTGGCTTTTTATTATCTGTCACACTAAAACCTAAGCATCATGAGAAATAGAGCTAATGGAAGTATCCTTTTCTCATTCACTGCCCATGTAGAGCAAAAGAAGCACAGAGCATGCAAAGCAATGAAAAACAAGCCAATAATTGATTAAGCATATACATATATTGGCATAATACATGCCCATAATAAGTGCTTACCAGCTATGAATTATTTATTTTTTACTAGTATATTTTGTAAAGGTAGAAATTGTTTAAAAATAATAATAGGAAAAGATCATAGGAAAATTTCAAAGCAAAAAGAACAATGTGAGTAGTTTTTCTTAGATTGTGTCCCCTCAGAAGCTCAGAACATAAGTCTCTGTGTTGGACAAAATAGTGGAGATTCCCTTCAGTTAATCCTATGACTTCTGGGAGATTCTTTCACTCTCATGAGTCAAAGCCAATGTGCTTCCACCAAATACACAGCTCCTGACAGCTTCCCATGATGTTCACAACTAGATTAAACACAGTATTTCAGCCTCAAGAATGGCATCTAATGTACAGTTTAATTTCTACTCCATTTTAAAGTCCTATGTGCTAGGCTAACAAAAGTAGTTATTTTTCATGTACAACTAAAACTTTGGTGGAGTTTTTATGTCCTCACCCAGGACTGAGAGATAACAACACATCAACGAACCAAGTCAGTGTGGCTTGTGATGCACTGACATTGTGGCCTTAAGTGTGTGTGTGTGTGTGTGTGTGTGTGTGTGTGTGTGTGTGATTAAATCAATATTTATAGCAAGACGCATTATTCTAAAATAGCTCGTATGACAGACAAGCATCTAAAGTGTGAATAAAAAAGGCCAAGCTTATGTAGCTTCACAATTCCTTTATAGACCCCAACAGAAAAAGAAGGGTTACTTCTGCACCCTGATCAAACTCTTAATCTTGATTGTGAGGATTATTTGGGCACAACTTGCATACTATAGCCACCTTTGAAAAACTTCATAGCCAGCCTTGAGTAAAACAAACCAGAAGCTAAAAGATGTTGCAGAGAGCAGTGGATCTCGATTCAAAGCCTCTGGGCTCCAATATGGACCCTGGGGAATGCTCCGAGAATGGGAGCAGTGAGACAGTACATTCAATGTTTGCTCACAGACCAGCACCCCAGCTGACTACTTTTGTCTGCGCTTCATTTTTATTTTGACAAGGAAGGATTAATGTGCTCAAGTCTTGAGTCCACCCTCCCAAGATACTCAAAGATCCAAGAAAACTTCTAGCAATTGTCTTAGGCAATGCTTAAGAAACTTAACCTTTCTTACTCGGCCTCTGGTCATGCTAGTTTCACCGCTCACAAATGTTGATGTGGCAGATCCTGTGCATGTCTGTGAGACCACATAGCTTGAATTACAGCCTACAAATTACTCCAGGGGACAGTGGCATGTTATCTTGAGCACAAATGCTGAGTCAGCAGCATGGAGTACCATTGATGCTGTAACCTGGACGGCTCCTGACTATAGGAAAGAAGAGCCTGTATTTCCCTAAAAATTTAACCTAAAAGTCCCAAAGACCAAGAATGGAAATTTCCCACCCAAAATCTGACTTCTATATGCTGAATTGCTATATGCTATTTGTCTTGGTTTACACAATACCTATGTTGCCTAGCTTTTTCATCACTGTACTCAGAAAACAATTTAATGGAGCATGGCTAGGTCCCTCAAAGGCATGTTCCCAGTGATGCAATCCCTCCAGGTAAGCCCTACTTCCTGTTTTCCTATAGCCTCCCAATAATCACATTCTAAATTTATCAAGTAGTAAATCCACTAATTTGTCAGCACTCTTAGGATCAGATCACTTCAAAACCCCCTTCAGCTGTGAACCAGTCTTTGTCAGAAAGAGCTTTTGAGGATGATTTTAGATCCAAACCAGAGCAGTGCCTCTACTAATAGCATTGCAAATGAAGGGGTAATCTACAGGGATAAAATCTGGAGGTTGTCCAAATAAGGACAATAGATTAAAAATACATTATTCTAAGGCATACATTTGTATATACTTACTCTACAACTTTTACTGTCCCCTACTCCTTAGATTATGTGAATCTCTTGAAAAATATGTGAAAAAATAATGTGCATATATACATGTATATATCACACATATTTCAAATGTCCCTCTGGGTATATGTTTACATTTTATGAATGTGTGTGCCTGTGTGCTGTTAATATTATTCTTAGGTTTCTGGGCAGGATGTCCGGGAGACTGACCAGACTGGCAAAAAAGTTTATGTCCCAATGGATGTCATATCCTCTGGTTTCCCATCTAGTCATTTTGCTCATATATTTGTACATTTTTAAAACTTTTACTACATTTTATCTTTAATTGTGTGTATACATGTATGTGTATATGGGTATGTGCACATGAGTGCAGGTGCCCAAGGAGGCCAGAAGAGGGCATCAGATCTCATGACTATTTTGAGCACTGGAAACAAAATTCACATTCTCTACTAGAGCAGCATATGCTCCTAATTTTAAGACATCTCTCTAGTGCCCTGCCAAGTTATTTAAGTGATCCAGACTCGACCAAGTCTGTAGGGACACAGACACACACACACACACACACACACACACACCACTTTCCAAAATGGATTGTACTGAAAATTAGTCTCATTATCATAGTCCCATTTTCAGGAGAAATTGGTCCATAATCCAAATTTCTGTCTCAGTTTCCTGATTTATGCTTTATCGTTGCTTATCTACAGCCTTTTCCCTAGCCATAATCTAGTCCAAGCTGCTGCCAAAGTCCATTATGGATGCCAGTCAGCAACCATGATGATCTTACCTGTACTGGATATAGCCAGAACTAGCACAGACAAGATTCAACGTGAGCTCTCCATGGTCCTGAACCACTTGCACTTTCCCATAACAAGGGGTGTGTGTGTGTGTGTGTGTGTGTGTGTGTGTGTGTGTGTGTGTGTGTGTTTCTGTGTGTGTGTGTGTTGAAATGTACATTGCACCTAAAATTATCAAAGTCCTAATCCTCAGTATCACAAAATGTGATTTTATTTGGAGATAGAATCCTTATAGAAGCACAACTTTAATTCCAGCACTCCAGAAGCAGAGGCAGGCTGATCTCTATAAGTTTGAGGGCAGCCAGGTCTACAGAGGAACTTTCATGATAGCAAAGGCTATGCAGAGAATTTCTTTCTTGAAAACTAGAAAAAAGAAGCAGATAAATTAATCTGAGGTAATTAGTGTGAACCTGAATCCAATATGACTGATGTCCATTATTAAGTGGGGGAAATATAGATAGATAGATAGATAGATAGATAGATAGATAGATAGATAGATAGATAGACAGACAGACAGACAGAGAAAGACTCACATGAAGATACACACTGAACAAATCAAACCACCTGCAAGGCAAGGAGAGAAGCCCAGAACAAGTCCTTCCCTTATAACCCTCAGAAGAAACCAGTCTTGCCCTACTTACAGCCTCTAGAACTCTGAGTATTAAGTTATACTTTTTAATCAACCAGATGGTAGCATGGTGTTATGCATCAGGTATAATGTTTTCAACTAAAAAGCCCATTTCCCTGAGTATCCCCTTACTACAACTTTGAAAAGACACAGTGCACAGCTCTGGAAGACAGCACTGCCCAGGTCACCGTCATGGCACATTCCTCCCTGATAGCTCTGCTCTGCAGGACTTCACACAGTGTGCCTAATCAATCTAACATGTGCAAGGATGCTGAAAGGATGGTCTAAAACACCTGTTGTAGGTTGAACTTCCGAAACAAATCTAGCTAACTTACCCCTAAGTGAAAATTGTGAAAGAATTAAGTTAATAGGTTTGTTGAATACTTCCAAGAAAGTTACAAAGCAGAGAATTAGTCTATGTTAGGAAACTCAATTTAAATATGAGTTGGGTAATGTTTTGTCTGTCAGTGGAAACCTGCTCGCTCTAGATCCCATGAATTCAACACTGCTTCTGATTATGAGATTCAGACAGCCTGAGAATTAAAGCTGTCTGAAAAGTGGATTCAGTTTTTCCTCTATCACTCTGGCCTAGAATTTTAAAATCAAAGATCAGGTTAGTTTATCCACTCACCTGAATAATGAGTACTTAGTGAATATTAAGCAATCCCATGGGTATTGGAAGGTTATAAAGAACAGTCACAATCATTTCTACTTTGCCCTTAATGTTTAGACCCAACTAGGAGAGATAAACAGACACAAAAAATTACAGTACAAAGAAAATTTTTGGTTTTACAAAAAATGGTAAAAGTGGTACAAAAGATCAGGAAAAAAATTACGAGTATAATGTTATAAGAATAATGGCATTTTGATAGACAAATGGGGTGTGTATATGTTTTGTATTTTTACTATATAGAGAGTGATAGATAGATAGATAGATAGATAGATAGATAGATAGATAGATAGATAGATAAGATAGATAGATAGATAGATAGATAGATGGATATTGTTGTTGTCATTGTAAAAATACCCCAAACATTCAATTTTACCAATGAAGACTCAGGAGGCAGATGCTATAGCGAAAGCATAAAAGCTCATAGAGACAGAGAAAGCACCCAGCTGACCTTCTTCCCAGCTGATGTCCCAGAAGGAAAAAGCCCTTTCTCCTTCTCCAGGCTGTCTTAAATACTTTTCCATCAATGCTCCTCCTTTCTGTTTAACCCCTATCAGCTGATTACTTGCTCATCCTCCTGACCTAGGGCTAACTTATTTAATCCTATTTGCAGAAAGCTCTTGGATTAAAAGTATGTGCTAGGGCTGAGCCACACCACAATCAGAAACAGGGTTTTACAGTTCAAAATATCGGGGTTCACAATGGGATCAAATATACTGCAACAGATGATAAATAGATAGATAGATAGATAGACAGACAGACAGACAGACAGACAGATAGATGGATGGATGAAGGGGAGAGATGGAGGGGGTGGCAGGAAGGGAAGGAGTGAGAAAATAAACTTAGAAAGTCCATATATGGATCATTGGTAGAGGTTTTAACTATACACCAGAAGCAGAACTTCCTACAGACCAAAAGAAGCCACTGACACAAACAACCTATACATGTGTTGATAGAAAAATGCCAGAGGTAAAAAGACACTTAGCAAGTGACTTCTGATGTTTCCTTCCCGACCCATTAAAGTGTAGATTTATATTAAAGAAACAAGTCCTTATAATAGACATGACAGGATGGAAGTGTGGGAAAGTTATCAAATGTCTCTGTAAACAGGGTCATAAAATTTAAGAAACAAAAAAATCTAAGCCCAAAATACATTATTCCTTCTGATTTTCCTTTGCAAGAAGCAAGTTCAGAAACTTCATGAACTTATTTTCTTATAAATGACAGTGTCTTAGCAACACTTTTTCCCTTTGCCTTTCATTCTTTGGAATATAATTGGTAGACTTGCCCAATACCCTGCCATTTTATAAAAACTCTGAAGTATGAGGATGGGAGGGGGAGGGCTGAGACACCGCTTAGCTCCTAAGAGCCCTTGCTGCAATCATGAGAAACAGAATTCCAATCCTAGTACCCACGTGACAAGATGAGTGTCCCGTATCCACCTATAACCTCATCTCCGATGTGGGCAGAGGGATAGGATCAACCAGAGTTCACTTACTATCCCGCAACCTAGACAAGAACATGCAAGACCAAAGTAGAGTGAGAGCTCCTGCAAAGGAGTAGAAGGAAGGCGATAGAGGAAGACATCAAATGTGTTCACTCCGCTGGCCTCTGTGTGCACATGGGCATATGCAGCTGCACACATATATCTAGCTGTGGTTTGTTTTGGTATTTGCAGAGTCCTACAAAATAGAAGATTTTTTTGAGAGAATGAATTCTTACTGGTTATATAGAGCCATTTCTTAATGTTCTTTCCTGACCACTTAAGAAATCAGAATACAGCACAATGAGAATTAATAACATCAAACAATCAAACAAAAAACATTGGTCATTACCTAGGTACAAGCAAACAATTATTTGACACTATCAAATGCAAAGCGAGACCCTGACTCTGCATTGCTGCCTTCACTGCACCCCACTGAGACAGGGTGGGAGCAACTTGGTATGAAGGTGCACACCCCTTTGTCATTTTTGCCTTGAAGAAAAATTAGCCCATATTCTGTTGGTTGCATAGCCCCTGGGATGGGTGTCCTTCCAGTCATCCCATTGTCATATGCTGTGCAGAATTTTCTCCTCAGCCTCTTCATCCTTTTGTTCTTGATTTTCTGATGTCAGCTGGGCTATACCCTGATATGTAATGCTCTGAATTTCTGATGCTGTTCATACCAATCACTCATCATCAGAGCTGTCTGGCTTGGATAACTAGCTCCAAATACTTAGTTGTGGGTAATGTTCAGGAACACTCTCATCATATATTTGACTCCTTTCCATAGCTGACTTAAGCATAGACAACCCATGCTCTACCTCCTTCTCCTGCTAATATCTGGCTATTTTAGCCTATCTTTGAGATGCCATGGCAATATAATTTGGAAAGGCCATGGAGAAGCTAGAAAGGTTTTTTGTACCTTGTTCCTATGTATGTAATTAAGAAACCATTCACTCAATAACTGCTTTTGGTGTTTTATATACTATGAATGGTGTAAGATGCAAGAGATACAATGTTGGATTGAACTATATTCAGAATATTATCGCTATTGTGATGTATGTGGTATAGAGACTTAAACACTTGAATTAATATAAATGGCATATAAAGAAAGTACATTACTCATAAGCAAGTTGAATTGATAGATAAATTTGTGGGAGAGGCAAAGAGAAAGTGCATTACAGAAAGAGGGAGCTCCAGTTTCGAATTTGCATGGTAACAGAAGAAAAAAGTGGCTGGTCTGAAGAACTGAAAGGCCAGTGAAAACAGCCACTGGAAAGGACAAAACATGGGAGTGTCACAGAGTCATAATTAAATGGTATAGAAAATGCAGCAAACACACTTTACCTATTATTGTAGTTAATTTAAAAGTATGGCCTCGTAAGTATCTATTAGGCTATAGTTATGACAGTGGTATTATATGCTTTTATACTCAGTAAAGACTCAGATACCTGATGCATTTTAGAATACCTGAGGCAAGGTAGATATTTCCTCCTATGCTATCCTCCTTTATCTCCCAGGCTCCATCCCACTCCATCTGCTTCTAATAATTTCTATTTGGGCTACCTCCTTCCATAATCCCAAAGTAATTGCTAAGGTTGTTCATTTTGGCCATCTCTTTCCATGAGGAACTTCAGAGTTCCCCTTCTGGGCCCATGTGGCTCTTTTCTTATCCTACTGCAATTCTCTTCCTTCCTCCCCCATCCTGTGTGTCTCTATTTCCCAAAGTCCTTCTGCTCTCAAAGGCCCAAGAACCTTAGCCATGCCTATCCTATTTGCCTGCCCAAGTGCGGTAGCTTTTTATTGGTCAAATAGGAATAAGTTTTTAGGCAAGGTTACATAGCAATACTTGGGGCACATTAAAAGACAGCAAACAGTAATTAGCATCAAAATACATCAGACCCCAACCTCCAACTAACTATAAAGTACAACGCATATTAGGAGAGAATAAATATATACAATTTGTTTAAAAGAATTCCACCAAACACAAAGATACCATCAAAATATTAGCTGACACTGCACAATACTTAGAAATGCAGAAAAAGAAAATAATAACATTATGGTGATTTTTTTCAAGTAAGATTATTGAAAGAATAAAAGACAAAGGCTCACCTTGTTTAAAGGATTTGCTTTTGGTAAAAGAAATTGCAGAGTCTTCCAGAAATGCCCCTGTAAACTAAACTCAACAATGGTTTGCAATGGCAGCCCCCATGTGACACACACTGTGCAGATGATAGAACAACAGCCACCACGTTGCCTAGAAACAAGTAAAAATCCAAACATCTGACTCCACAATGCCAAGTTGTCAAGTTCCAACCACAGAAAGTATAAGCAAATTTTGTTATGACTAAAACTTCCACCATAAAATGGATATTTTATTTTGAATTGGCATGAAACTAAAAAACTAATAGGATTATGAGGTCTTTTTTCTTAAGAATACTACAAGGAAATTTGCTAATAAATTCATAAATGAGGGTGAAAGAATGTCAGCTCATATTAGAATATTAATTAAAAGAAAACTGTCACAGTTCTGCAAGTTCAGACTAGTATCTCAAACCCAACCCAAAGGGGAGAGAGAGCTGGTGGGGGGGGGGGAGTTGGTACTTCATAAAGCAGAAAGCGGGCAACAGCCTGTAGACAAGCTAAGGTATATGAAGTAGCAGACCCAAGACAGAAAACACTTAAAACTGAAATCAGAGAGAGTTTAGAGAAACAACATACCAGATATAATCAGCATGATGGCACAGAATAGGCCAAAGCAAATTTCCTCCTTTTACAAAATGAAAAACCAAGTAAATAAAAAGAACAAATAAGGGGAACAAGGGGTAATCTATTGGAACTTTATTCTCACCCATCTTTTATTTCACAATACCCACGTATAGTATCAGAAACAGGAAAAAATAGATTTTACAGTAATAAGGCAGCTGCAAATCTTTACTAGAAAAGTGGCTAACTATATGCAAAAATAAATTATATTAATAGATTTAAATACACAAAACTAAACCTATTTTAAAAAGTGAGTTGAATATTTAACAAGGCTCTAGAAGGGGAAAGTAGAAGCAATTAAAAAAACATTAAAGGAAAAGATAGAGTTACCACATCACCTATAAATGAACACATATTTGAAAGGGAAGTAAACAGGAAATCCTTCTGCTAACAAAGGAACTATTTGCAATTAATAGCAACTAAGAGAGGGAAACTCAGTTTTCTTCATTGGAGTGACACTGGATGCATCAACCACACCCCACGGTAGTCTCATGCTCAGGTGTCATTGAGGCAAGTAGGGCTCCATGTGTTTTGTATGTTGGTGTGTGTGTGTGTGTGTGTGTGTGTGCGTGCGTGCATGCATGTGGGCGCACTCTTTTGATTTGGGTTTGTTTGGGATTTGGTTTTATTGTTTTAAGAGAGATAAAGAACATGAGCTCAGAAAAGGAAGATATGGGAGGAGTTGGGTGCAGGGAAGAATGTAGTTAAAATATACTGTATGAAAAATATTTTAATTATTGTATAATGACTGAATAAATTGTATTGTTTGATTTCTGGACATGTAAAAAATGCATGCTATGTTCTTAGTAAGCAAAACATTTAAGTTAATAGACTATCAATTTCCTTTTAGGAAAGAAGGTCAGATTGTACCCTTTTAAATAATAAAAATGTACTGTTAAAAATTAATAAAACCATAACATTAAATGTAAACAGATAATAGGGTGAAGAAAATATTGTAAACAATATGGCAGGTATTCATTAGATTACCAATTTTTGAAATATGGTTATATTTGAAACATAAGACAGAATAAAGAGGGAAAATTAATGCACAATAAAGACAACAGAATCAAGGTTTTATTGCCTGTCTGGTTTGTTTCTAATTTTCCCACTGGCCAATTAACAGATTTATAAGTCTGGTTGTCCTCTAAGAATATAAATCCAAGGAAAGCATGGATTAGTCAGCTATGTCCCCCTGGGATTTCATGGTGACAAAGCAGGGGTTCTTCCTTAGCTCCTTGAATAGTACTAGAAGAGGACTGCCAATTTCCCCAACAGTAACTGAAGAAAAGACAAGAGAAAAAATCATGTTGTACTTCAAGAGAGCCTCAAAAGTAACACTGTTTTGTTCCCACAGCATCCTACTTGTAAAACACGTTAGCCCTGCCCAGTGTGGGAGATGACTAAACTAAAGACTAAGTGTTATAAGACTGCCTACTGATTAACAATAGAAGACCATATGTATTTCCTCTCATTAGTGAATGTTTATTTAAGATGTATAATATACCGTGTAGAGTTCTAGAAAACTCTACTCTAGCAAAATCAATTCAAAAACAATAAAGTTACAATTCTTTATCCTAGAAATGTTTGTGGGCCACTTAAACAATGATAAGCTCAGAAGTCTAGTTGACGGTCTCTGAATTAGCTATTGATTTCAAATAATATACACAACACCTGTCCCAGGAATGTCCACACAAATTTCCCAACAAGGCTAATATTGGAGTATAACCTAAGAATCACTGGCCAGTGCCCAAAAGGCTTATGTTTAAAGCCTGTGGGAATTCTCTAGATTGTTTCACTCTATATACAAAAGATGACTCATCTACCCACTATTCCACAGTGTGCATTTAACTTTATATACTATCCAAGCAACACATACTTATGGAATATATTCAGTGTCAAGCATTATTTCCAGTTTAAGGGAACATACATTGCCTTCCTAGGATAAACAGCTTGTGATTAGAAATAAACAAAATGCTATTGTTTGTTACTAGTGTCACAGGAGAGTAAGCAGAGGTTTCTGCAGAGGAATTTTAATCCAGCAACATGGCCGCTCTGATCAAATCCAAAGACTTTGTAGGTCTATGTGATCCAGCTGGGATGCAGACACACCACACACCTTTAATCCCTTTGGCTGGAATACACACCTTTAATCATTATGGCTGGAATAAATAATGATGTCTAATTGAGGGACAGACAAAGTGACGAATCAGAGAAAGATGTGACAGAATGAGTCAGAGATAGGATACACCAAACTCTAATGAGAACAGACAGGAAAGATGCTACTGAAGAGCAGTATGGTAGAGTTGAGACAGGAGAGAGAGAGAGAAGAAGAAGAAGGAGAGGAGGAGGAGGAGGAGAAGGAAGAGAGGAGAGGAGAGGAGAGGAGAGAAGAGGAGAGAGGAGACAATACTGAAGAGTAGATTACAGTACAGAGGTCAGTAGAAAAGATTACAGTAGAGAAAAGAGTAGAGTTGAGTACACTAGACAGTTCAGTAGAGAAAAGAAAGAGTAGAGTTGAGTACAGTAGCAAATTCAATAGAGAAGAAAGTAGAGTCCAGTTTGGGTCTCAAGGCACTGCGCGACCCAAATCCTTCCCAGAGTCCCCTCTCCTGCAGCAGCTCCCACTGGCCACCACACCAATCGCCTCCGCCAGAGGGCTCCGAACTGCAAACCTCAGCCGCTGCTGCTGCTGCCGCTGTTGCTGCTGCTGCTGCTGCTGCTGCTGCTGCTGCTGCTCCAATCCAAGAAAATCCGTGCTCTTCCCGTGTGCAGGGGCACGCAGGTCCTCTGCACCCTGGTCCCTTCGAACCGTGGAGCACTCCTGCTGCCGTGGTGTGGGGATCTCAGTGTTCCTGGTTCAGAAATCTGTGCAATTCCCTGAATTGTTTACTGGAGCTTCTAAACATGGTCCACACTGCTCGCTGCCATCTTGGATCTCCTAAGTGCTGCTTAATGGGAGTAGCTTCAGAATAAACTCTTTGCACTAATGTGTTTTTCTCTGTTTATTAGTTTAGTTTTGGAGAGTCAGCCAACCAGACAGAGCCTTGTTTTCTTACACTTCATACCACAGGACAAGTCAGAATAATATGAATGGATCACATGGCTGCGTTACCTAGCTAAGTCATCTCAGGATAGATACATCTTTGGAGGTTTTAGATTGACAGGGTTAAAATGAGTAGAGATATGGCTTAATTTCAAATTACTTTTTTTTCTCCTTTAATAGTTCACAACATATGAAAAGTTATACCAATAAAAAATCACAATGCCTAGAAATGTTACTGAAATGAGTAGGTTGATTTGCTGAGAACTAGGATGGCTACAGATTCAATTTACCTCCATTCTTTGTAACATTGGTTTTGTTGTAAAATAGACTAACTCACAGTGTACTCCTATGCCTGTGATCCATAGAACCTGCCAGTTGACACATTTTTTATGACTCTTCCCTCTTGAGTCTGTGTGAAGGATTTGTTTTTAAAAGATGCCAGATACATACGCATAATCATTGAACAGTCAATTCAACAAAGGTGGAGAAAAGAGCATGATAGATGGTGTCATGAAAATTATATTGAAGACTACCACTCATGATGATGAAAGATGCAGCAGTGAGGGCCTGGCATATATATGTAGGTGGCAGGTAGGATTTATGTGTGGTGTGTCTGGGATCATAATAACTAATGTATCAACTTCTTTGAAGACTTTTTAATTAGAGAGATCAGCAGGATTTGTGCATGAGTCATGAAGAATAAGACCTTTCACTTGTAGTAAATGAGGGCAAACTAACTATGAGCAGCAGCAGCTACGTTTATTTCAGGGCCCAGTATAAATGGCACTGTTCTAATTAGTAAGGCCAAGGGTCTAATCCCTGCATGGGCCAATTCAGGCTACATCATTTCCTCACCCTGACTGCCCTCTTTCTTCCAAGCAGCACGAACACAGTAACCCATACACACATCTGAAATAATGTGTTGCAAACTATTATGTAAGCCTGACCTTGTCACTTGTCTCATGAAAACCGTTTGCTTGTGTCTTAATGGGCTGAGTGTACATTCTGGATTCCTTGCCACAGACTTTGAGGCTCTGAATGATCTGACCCTTGCATATTAGGTCTGTTACTTCTTCTTCTCTTCCCATCTCAGCCAAACTGTCATCTGAGAAGAATGTTCATTGCTTGACACATGGCATTCTGAAATGCTAGGTGTATTACAGTTTTCCTGGACTATTAAAAGATGGATTTTCTTGGTCTCAGCTCCAGAATTCTCTCAGAGGGTCATATTCTCTCTCTCTCTCTCTCTCTCTCTCTCTCTCTCTCTCTCTCTCTCTCTCTCTCCCTACTATGTCCAAAGCACCCTCAGCTTATGTAATCAATTGATGTGTGGTTTAAGCTTTTCTAAGCAGATCTTTTACTAATGTGGGTGCCCTTGTATTGGAAGCATAGATGTTCAGAATTATGATGTCATCTTGGTTGACTTTGATGAGTATGAAGTGTCCTTCTGCATCCCTTTTGATTAATTTTGGTTGAAAGTCTATTTTGTTTGATATTAAAAGGGCTACGCCTGCTTGCTTCTGTGACCATTTGCTTGGAATATTTTTTTCCAACCTTTTACCCTGAGGTAATGCCTATCATTATGGGTGAGATGTGTGTCTTGAATGCAGAAGAATGTTGGATCTTGTTTATGCACCCATTTAGTTAGTCTGTGTCTTTTTATTGGAGAATTGAGACCATTGATGTTGAGAGATATTAATGACCAGTGACTGTTAAAAGTCTTAATTTTGATGTTGTTTCCAGTCGAGCGTTTGTGTAGTTGTGTTTTTGCCATGGTATAGTTATCTATTTCCTGAGTAGTTTTGGTTGTAGCTTGACACAATAATAGTTGGAGACGTCAACACCCCACTCTCACTGAAGGATAAGTCATTGAAACAGAAACTAAGCCGAGAAATAACATCATTAACCAATGCCATGGGTCAAATGGATCTAACAGATATCTATAGAACCTTTCACCCAAACATGAACCCCATGGAACCTTCTCCAAAATTGATCACATCGTAGGTCAAAAAGCAGGCCTCAACAGATACAAGAGGATTGAAATAATACCTTGTATCCTATCAGATCACCATGCTCTTAGGCTGCAATTCAACAACAACAGAAATAACAAAAAGCCTACATGCACATGGAAACTAAACAACTCTCTGCTAAATGACACCTGGGTCAGGGAAGAAATAAAGAAAGAAATCAAGGAGTTTCTGAAATTCAATGAAAATGAAGGAACAACATACTCAAATTTGTGGGATACATTGAAAGCAGTGATAAGAGGAAAATTCATAGCACTAAGTGCCTTTAAAAGGAAATTGGAAACATCGCACATAAGCATCTTAACGACACAACTGGAAACCCTAGGGAAAAAAAGAAGCAGAAACACCCAAAAGGAGTAGATGTCTGGAAATAATCAAACTCAGGGCTGAAATTAACAAATTAGAAACCAAGAAAACAATCCAAAGAATCAACAAACCAAGAGCTGGTTCTTTGAGAAAATCAACAAGATAGACAGACCGGTAGCCAAACTAACTAAAAGGCAGAGAGACAGTATTGAAATCAACAAAATCAGAAAAAGTGGGGAAGAGTCTGGAACATATTGGCACAGGAGACAACTTCCTGAACAGAACACCAACAGCCCAGGCCTTAATGTCAACAATTAATAAATTGGACCTCATGAGGCTGAGAAGCTTCTGTAAGGATGGAGACACTGACAAGAGAACAAAGCGACAGCCTACAGAGTGGGAAAAGATCTTCACCGACCCTACATCTGACAAAGGTCTAATATCCAAAATATATAAAGAACTCAAGAAATTAAACACCACCAAACCAAATAACCCAATTGAGAAATGGGGCTTGGAACTAAACAGAGAATTCTCAACAGAGGAATATCAAATGGATGAGAAACACTTAAAGAAATGCTCAACCTCCTTAGTCATCAGGAAAATGCATATCAAAACAACTCTGAGATTCCATCTTACACCCATCAGAATGGCTAAGATCAAAAATTCAAGTGACACCACATGCTGGCGAGGATGTGGAGAGTGAGAAACACTCCTTCATTGCTGGTGGGAATGCAAACTAGTACAGTCACTTTGGAAATCTATCTGGTGTTATCTCAGAAAACTGGGAATAGGGCTTCCTCAAGACCCAGCTATTCCACTCCTTGGAATATACCCAGAAGATGCTCCAGCACACAACAGGAAACTTTGCTCAACCATGTTCATAGCAGCCTTATTCATAATAGCCAGGACATGGAAACAGCCTAAGTGTCCCTCAGTAGAAGAATGGATAAAGAAACTGTGGTACATATACACTGTGGAATACTACTCAGCTATTAAAAACAAGGAATTCCCAAAATTTGTGGATAAACGGATTGAGCTAGAAATGATCATAATAAGTGAGTTAACCCAGAAGCAGAAAGACTCAAATGGTATATACTCACTTATATCTGCATACTAGCCCAAGGAGCACGTCCCATGAAAGCGTTCACTTACCAGGAAACTGGGACAGAGCGGAGGACATCTTATTGGGACTCTAGATGAGAGAAGCATGGGAGAATAGCAAAGTAGAAGGATCCAGAGGGTCTTAGAAACCTACAAGTAGAACATTATGATAGGCAGATTTGGGCCCAGGGGTCCCGCTCAAACTAAGGCACCAGCCAAGGACAATACAGGCAGTAAACTTTAAACCCCTACCTAGATCTAGCCAATGGACAGAACATTCTCCACAGTTGAGTGGAGAGTGGGGTATGACTTTCACACGAACTCTGGTGCCCCATATTTTACCATGTCCCCTGGATGGGGAGACCTGGTGGCACTCAGAGGAAGGATAGCAGGTTACCAAGAAGGACTTGATACCCTATGAGCATATACAGGGGGAGGAAATCCCCCTCAGGAACAGTCATAGGGGAGGGGAATAATGGGAAAATGGGAGGGAGGGAAGAATGGGAGGATACAAGGGATGGGATAACCATTGAGATGTAACAAGAATAAATTAATAAAAAAATTTTTTAAAAAGCAGCACTTAGAAAAATAACGGGAAACGAAATGCTGTAAACAGCTGTGACAACTGTTACTCAGTGCAGCTGAGGCTAATTCTCAAGGGCTGAAGTAAAACACCTAGGAATTGCTTCTGAAGGACAGGGAGCTGAGGCATTTATCCTCCTTTCCATTGGTTGAGGCTTGCCCCCTGGGTATCTGTTCCCTCAGAGGTCTGTGCTGCCTAAAATGTACACTAAGGGCCTCAGGCATTTAAGAAAAAGCCTCGAGGTGAAAAGTGTGGAGGCAGAAGATGCTTGCAGTGGAATACAGATGGTTTGCATGGAACCTGCTCAATACAGTGACAGCTGAAATCATTGGTGAAATGAAGAGATTGTGGAGCACAAAGAATATCTACTAAAGTAGGAAAATGATGCTGCTAACTATAGCAGTGGAGATACGAGTAATCCTCTCTCTCAGTGTCACAGACAGAGAGATCAGCTAATCCAAGTCTTGCAATTTCCCAAATATTAAATGAACTAAGTACTTGCTGAACAGTATGGGATCATGCTGCAGTCATAGACAACATACCCAGCTCTCAAAGAGCTTAAACTCTTAGAGATTGTCAGTAATTGCAAACACACAAATATGCAACATATAGATCTACAGCTAATGGATTGTGGTATCAGAAGTGGATAAGGCTTCATTCTAGAGTCAGACAGATGGACTGAAACAAATGAAGGACCTGTGGTGAAAATGTGGACAAGATGATTATTCTTTACCTCATAATCTCATCAGAAGATAGATTCCTCCATATAAACAGTAAGCACTACTTCCTTGTAGAAGAAATTTGACAGTGTCATGAGAATGAGAAAATGAATTCAATTTTCATATCAGACTCTGCTACATAAATATACTTATTCTGGAAACCTTATTCAGTGTTTCCTTGTATGTCTTTAAAAGTTACAATATTTAAATGGGAGCTACCCGGCTTAATACCAGAAGATGGACAAACCAATTGTTAGTTGATCAAATCATGGTCCTGTCAATTACTAGTCTATTTTTGTCACAAGAATATATATCCTAGGTCTAACACATAGATAGATATGATTATATAGATATATAAGGTAAAATAGATAAGCTCTTCAAAAGCCTCTGAGACCTACATAATATGGCATTTAAAGATGTTTTTATTATTCTAAAGAGTCTTTGACAAGAAATCAGGTTAACTCATGGCAACACCCAGCCTACCTCAAAGAAGATGATGAACATCAAAGAACTTCCTTATGGAGATGGCTTCAAATGTGGCAAACCAGCAACTGAGCAAAATGTCCTCATTTCTGCCACAGACAGAACTTTGCCTTAAAATGGGCAAGCTTGGATACAGGCAGAGTCAATGGCCAAACTCTGCCAAGACATGGTAAGCAAGTCCTTAATAGTCCCTGCCTCACAAATATGTCTTGCAGAGAGTTTGGGGTGACTGTTCAGGCAGTAAACTGTCTCTGTTATTTTTTCATTTTGAAAGCTGCCAATCTTCATGTCCAATTCACTCAGGTAATTAAGTTTTATTCCTTCTCAAGTCTGTGATGGGGTTGAAGATTATTTCATGTTTCTTCCTGCTGTACATAGTTTATTTTATTTATGTGTAATAATATAAATGTATATGTTTTAAAAAGAATAAAACCTCATAAATCTAAATAAATAAAAACAAAAAAACCAGGATTATACATTTATTTTTGGACTTTCACAGGACTTTAGCCACACCCTTCCCTTAAACATCAAATGAACTTCTGAGTGACTTGAATCTCATTCTTGCAGTTTTACATGGATTTGTAATGTAAAACAAAGCTCTTTGTCATTATGGTAAAGGTTTTTGTGCCAAGCGAGAAAAAAAAAGATGTGGGAAATGCCCGAAATTATGAACAGTATAACCTAATTTCAACCCCATGTATCTTGTCAATGCACTACCATGGGAAAACCTCTTATAAGCTCCACCATTCACTTTTCTCACCTATAAAATGGGATTTGCACAACTGCTGTGTAGAGTGAAGGAAAATATATCTATAGTGTCCCCAAAACATTTTAAACCTTTGAAATGCTGGTTGTTTATACTATTAAGTATCCATCTCATGGCCACTGATTAGGCACCTACTATATGTGGAAAGGCATCCCACGTGGTTCTGTGAAGAAAAGGCAGCTGTGGTAGGGACAGTCCCAGCAGTCAAAAGTCCTACAGGTTAATGTCATTAATACTTAAACAAATAGCTATTTAAAAGAATTGACATTAGTAAGTTACCCTCATATCAATTCCCATTACCCTAATATCAATGAGAGGGAGGGAGACAGACAAGAGGGAAGATATAAACCAAGAAGGTTAACTCTGAGCCAGAGTTCCTGGAATGCAAAATAATGCATCCCATCTAAATTCACATCTGCTCAAAGGTAATCAGAAGTCTGTAATGTGAACTGAATTCCGAGAAGGTTCCTTGGAGACTGAGATTGCAAAAGGAGAAACCCTACCTGTCCTGGATTTGGAACAAATAGCAAGGCTGCTCTTCCCCAGACTTTTAATTCAAGTGTAAACAAGATGAGATGCCTCCCAACAACAGTCTAGAAGTGAGTTATGTCACACATTCACGGAAAGAGGAAAATGGATGAGGTAGCAGTAGGAATTACCTCATCAGCTGGATGCATATATGACCTTGCTCCTTCCTTGGTCACTGCCTTGCTGAACTAGAAAAGACATATTTCAAAGAGAGGGATGGAGGACAGCTTCCTGACTGCCTTGCATCACAGGAATGACTCCTGGGACTTCACAGGCAAACATTCTCCTTAGTATTCCTTCCTTATATTGGCGGGACAAGTTACACTCCACAAACCACTCCAAGGCCCCCTGCCTCACTTAGTTCTCACCATGTGCTGTGAGCTTTTTAGTGTCCATTCACACAGGGGCGGCTGTGACTTAGAAAGTTAAAGCCATCCATTCAAGGTCCTGTATCAAAGAGCAGACTTGCTCAGACTGAAATACACATCTCCCCAGTCTCATTCCTAAGGTATTTCACACACTTGTATGAAGCCTCTGAGAGAAAAGAAAGTAGTATCAACAGAGCAGGATGGCAGTGACACCAGAAAGAAATGTGTACCTGGAGACCTCAAGAGAACTCCCTGAAAATCAAACTTACTAGCCAATAATGATGGGGGATTGGGGAGCTCTGGCTCTGTGCCATCCTTCCAGGGGTCAGATGAGACAATTCTTTATGAACATGAAGCCTTCTCCATGAACAGCACCATTAGATTCAAGACACTAAAATTCACTGGAAACTAATTGGTGAGGAATAAAGTTGCTAAGGTTTATGAGCCTTGCACTCACACTAATGCAGAGGTAAAGTGTCAACAATAAAACTGTAACCACTGACAGATTCCAGCCTTCTGTGCAAGGGGGGTGGGGTGGGGGCAGGCTTTTCTCTTGGCCTGGAGGCAAAACCAGCATTACACAATTTCAGAAGTGACAAGATCGCTTCCTCTTGTGTTATCTTTAATAGTAAATAGAAATAGCAGCTTCACCCTTGGAAAGAACCTTTGATTATCGGATAATGGGACAAGAGGAGAAAAGTGCATACCTCTGCTCCAGTTAAAATTTTAAGCATTGGCAGAAGTGAACTTGAACATGGAACAACAAAGTACTCGTGGCCAGAGATACAAAGTCCCTTCAGACCCCAAGCTGCTTACCCAATTGTCCTCTACAAAAGGGATGTGCCAGAAGAAAATAGGAGTTTGAGCAAAAAGGACAGGTGACCGCCTAGGATGGGAAAAATGTGATATCCTTCTTTCCACACATCTAAACTAATGAATGAATAAATTCACTGAGTACTGATGAACATCTACCACCAGCTCTCTCTGTCTTGTTTACTTGGTATTGAATGGGTCTTCCCCATTGCACTAAGAGAACTCATCCTTTGCAGAAGTCAGGGATGAATAGTTCTAGAAAACCCTGGGACCCCAATAAGGAGGACCCAATCTTCATGCGTAACTGACACAGCAGATTTTGAAGACTTAGAATAAAATAATATAGGATATCACATTAATAATTTATAATATAGATTATACATTAAATTAATAACTGAACAAATGACATAACTACAATAGATGGCTACATAAATAAATTCATTATACCCATTTTTAAAATTGTATCATCTCAGAAAGATCAAAATTACAAACTCAGTTCACATCTCTGAATTACTTCATATTTTTGTGGAATTGTGTATCTGATTCCATATACTATTTCCCTCAAATCTCTGTTATGTCCTATAGATAAGCTTAAGGTAGGTGGTATAAGTGGCCAAATTTAATGCCTTGGAAGCTAATCTGGAAATTGCTTCTTGCTTTGCAACAGGCTTTTAAAGAAGAAGATAGCAAAGTGGGGGAGGGGGGCGGGTATGGTTTTGTGTGTGTGTGTGTGGTTGTTGAGGGACTATGTGTGTTGTTATCTGTGGTGTGTATGGTGTATGTAGTATGTGTATGTGTGTGTCTGTGTGGTATGTGTGTGTGGTTGTCTGTGGTATGTGTGTATTTGTGTGTGTGTATTTGGTGTGGCATGTGTGTGGTTGTCTGTGGTATGTGTGTATTTGGTGTGGCATGTGTGTGGTTGTCTGTGGTATGTGTATGTGGTATGTGCATGTGTGGTTTTCTGCAGTGTGTGTGAAGTGTGGTGTGGTGTGTGGGTGTGTGATTTATGGTGCTTGTGTGGTATGTTTATGTGTGTGTGATGGGGGGCTATGAGTGTGGTAGTCTGTGGTTTATATGGTATGTATGTAGTGTGTGTGTGTGTGTGTGTGTGTGTGTGTGTGTGTGTGTGTGTGTGTATGTGTGTGTTTGGGGCAGGTTGCTTGTCCACTGCCTCCTGTGGGAACACAGATGGTCTAACTGACCTGCAGGGATCTGCATGATGTAACATAAGCCATTTGATTGCACCACTTTTGGAAAATGCTTATAGGTCAGCTGGTAGAATGTGGTGCTGATGAGTATAAGGTTAAGTACTCAGTATCCAGGCAGATTCACTTAGCTCAGCTTTGTACAGACCAGAGACACACTCTGCACCTGGGCTTGCTTTCCTGAACACATACGCTCTTGGTACATTCAGGGTCAGTGAAATAACGGCACTGAGTGCTTACTGCGTCTGTCTCATTACTACAAAATCAGCTTACTTTCATCCTCAGCAGGGGCATTGTCACCTGTATCACCCTGACATATGAGAGAAAGTAGATTATTTTCTGTTTGTTAAGAAGAAATGGCTTTAAATATGCCACAATTTTCAAAACCCAATGGCAAAAACTTACAAAAAAATCTGTTCTCTCATTTGCTTCCAGAAAAGCCATTCTCATCTACAAAAGGCCCATATTTAGATGACCTAAATCCTACATATCTAGGAGATTTAGGAGATTGTATATAAAAGCATTTATTTATGTACTGTGACTTCATAACACTTTTTAAAAATAATTTTGTGGTGCTGGGAATTGAACTCAGGACCTTTGAGCACGCAAGACAAGTGCTCTTACACTGAGCATGTTATATCCCCAGCAAACTACGCTTTAAAATAAAAACTTACTATTAAATAACTCAGTGAGATAGATTTTCTTTACATAACTTTGATCAATCAAGTTGTCAAGAGTCAATGCCGAGCACTGCAATGTACCAGAGAAACGAGTCCAGCGCCTCCGACAGTAGGCCCCTCAGCACTCATGTCTCTAGGAGAGGGCAGTTTCTTCTCTTTCATTAAGTGTGTGCTTCAGTGAAAGAAACCTAAGTTCCCATTTTATCTGTCCTATAATTTTAAAGTACTCTGGATTACCACCCTGAAGACTCGCACCGGACTTCCACCCTCCCCCCAGATCCACTTGGTTCCCTGTTCATCTGCCATCCCTACAGAGGTGATGCCTCATGGATCTGGCTGACCTTCACTCCAACAGCTGGGCCAGGCAGCTTTGGATGTACTTCCCATCTCCAGGGGCTTTTGCACCTGCAGCCTGGCTGGCTTGAGCTTTGCTTTCTGCCTGCATTGGCAGTGGGCTAGAAGTGAGAGCTATTGCCTATGGTGTTCTCTGGGCCACCTGTCTCTGGTGATCGATCCAGAGGATACCTCAGGGACTTGTCAACAGCTGAGGCTGTGTCTCCTGCTCCTTGGCTCAAGACATAGTTTTGGGTGTTATCATGGCTGGGCCTAGCAGGAGATCTGCTGTTTGGAATGAAAGGTGACCTTTTATTAAATATTAAAATAGAAGAAAAGTAGAAGTGGTCCAGTCATAACTTACCAACATTAAAAAGACTCAGAAGGTTTGAATAGAAGATGGTAAAATATTACAGATGTGAAATGATGAAAGATGTTAGCTTTGTATCACTGTGACAAAAACCTGACATGAACAAACTTAAAGACTTGTTTTGGATCGTGCATCAAAGGTTTGTCTCCGGTTCTTGGCTCCACTGACTGGTGGCATGTGGTACGACAACACCATGGCAGTGGGAGCTTGAAATGGAGGGAGATATTCACATGATGGTGGCCAGGAAACAGGGAAAGAGGAAGGGATTAAGAACTAAAAATAACCTTCAAAACACACACCCTCATGGGCATCATATTCCCTATAGGCCCCACCTCCTAACATTTTCAGAACCCCACCCCCAAAATAGTATTACAACCTGGGATCATGAGTCTGCGGTGACAGCTCATACTCAGGCCACAATAAAGAGTGTTTATGGGTAAATAATTTAATCTGCATAAAGATTCTATATAACAGATACTACTACCATTGTTGTCACACAGATACAGAAATGAAGCAACTTGTCCCCAGACTCATACTGGAAAGAGACAAAAGGGATATTTACAAATAGGGGCAACTGCTTGACAATATGTACAGCTTATACACATGCCTAGGTTGCCCTCAAGATGTCTCTTTTTAATTCCCTTAGATGGAAATATTCAAGTTGAATGTATCCCTTGACCGTTCTTCTGCCCGAGATCATCTGAAACAGTTACACACTACTTCAAATCATAGACAAGCAGGCACCAAGACAGGATAGACATCACCATTCATTTCTAAGGAGCTTTTTTTTTTTTCTACCACTGTTGCTTTGTTTGCTTCTTTTTCAACCAGGAAGGCTGACATAGAGAAACACACACAAGCCTCAGCAGGATCAAAGTCACAAAGTTCCTCAGTTTGACATTCAGTGTTAGTAGGCATCAGAGAACTTTCCTCAGTATGTTCCTTGGAAGAAAGATAAAAGCCAAGGGCATTTCTGCATCTGTGCTCATCTATCTAGTGTTACATTCATTTGGTATCTGCTGTGCCTTTCAAGTGTAACTCCAGTCACACCATTGCAGCCGATCACAAATGTCTCTGAAGTGTGTCAGTGTTTACTCATGGGGACAACCTTGTAAAACAACCCACCATTGTGTAGCTCAGTGGTCCACCCCAAGACTTATGACAAGACACAGAGAACCATTGTTAGCATTCACACATTTGTTCAGAGCCCTCATATTTTGTTCAGCTTTCAAGAACTGCCTTGGGAACCTCACTCTTTGGTGGGGGAGGTATATACTCAACAGATGAAATAGCAAGAAATCATAGTGACCAGCAACTCACCAGGGGAGCAGCTACAGTGAATCCGTGCTGCATAAACAAGCTCCCAGCCCTCAGATAGGATTGGTTTATATCTGTGCAGTTCATAGCGCACCACATTTCTCAGACCTAGGACCTACCACTTAGCTCCCCTTAAACTAAGGATAGTGTGCCAGGAGCACCTGCCAATAGCCTATGGTTTGTGATAAGAGCTTCTAGAATGATTTCTCCCAATCAGTTGCAATTTAACCAGACCAAACCTTAGCAGACCTGGACCTTCATGTACTGATGTAGGGGAAAGAGCACTGACTAATAATAGTTACTATTTACACACTCCACCGCATGCACTCTATATTTATTGCCACTCTGCTAGTGTCCAAGGGAAGTAGCTATGGCCATTCTTGGTTTTGAGTAAAGGATATCCATGATTTGCCCAAGGTTACACATTTAGTGTCTGATGGAGTATGAAGCCTTTCTGATTCCATAATTCTGCTACATTGGTACTGCCTCCCAATAGATGGGAGGAAATTTGGCCTGAGTACTAGAGCTGCCAGCTGGGCAGACTTAATGAAACTTATTTAATTTCATTCCAGGTCTTAATTGATTCATCTACAAAAGGAAAAGAATGCTTTTGAGCTTTCGCTAAGAATTCAGTCCATGGAATCAAATTGTCCAGATCAAAAGTCCTGTCCTATTATTCCTATTTATGTGACCTTGAAGAAGTCAGTTGGCTTTATCTCTAAAGTGGGAAAACACTAGAAGTACCTACCTGAGAAAGGTTGATGATAGGTTTAAGCAAAACACAACAAAGAGACTATTTGATATCAGTGTATAGTAAGCTTATTTTCGTTCTTTTCCTCTTCCCCATCATCACTAGCAGTACATTAACACTGTCATTATGACATGGTATATTTTTAAATTTTTATTTATTTTTACATTAAGTATATGGGTGGGTGTTTTGCCTGCATGTATGTAAACCATGTGCATGCAGTGCCTGCAGTGACCAGAAGATGGCATCGGATCCCCTAGGACTGGAGTTACAGACAGTTGTAAGCTGCCATGTGGGCGCTGGGAATCAAACCTTGGTGCTCTACTACAAGAGCAGTCAGTGTTCTTAACCACTGTATCACTTCTCCAGCCACAAAATACCTGTTGTCTTATCCTACTTCTCTGGGTATTTCAAAGACTGAATGAGAAAGCCTGTAAAATATTTTTAAACAATAAATATACAAGATAAAGAAAGAATATACATAAGACCTATGCTATGAAAATTATAATAAAAATTCAGTTGGAATTAGGAGAAAATTTGACTTCTCCAGGTTAAACAGTATCAAACTATTCTACCCTATTTTTAATATGAACAAAACCTAGATGTGTGGTCATCTGAAAGTTCCTGTACATGGCCTATGGGCTTCAGAGGCTCTATCATGCAATTCACTTAGAACCCAAATCACATAGTGCCTGGCTCCTTACTGAAAGCAGAAATATACAAGAAGAGAAAATAAAATATTCAAGTGTCCCCCCGCCCAGAAGAAAAGTTGACCACAGTGGACTGGATTTATGTCAGACTTCCAAATACCAGCAAGTTCATTTACTGGCATCTAATTATTTTAGACTATTGTATTTGTATGATTGTTATGTTTGCATGTGTATATATGCTCCACATGCCTGCCTGTCTCCCAGGGAGAGCCGAAGCATCAGATAAAGAAAAGGTATCAGATCCTGACACTGGAATTACAGATAGTTGTGAGCCACCATACGGGGCTGGAAACTGAACCCAGGTCCTCCACACAAGAGCAACAAGTGCTCTTACCCAGTGATCCATCTCACCAGCATTCTATCTCAGTTTCTTTACCTATAATGCCCACCTATAAGACTATGTGCTTTACAGGTCCGCAAGCGGCAGGAGGCACGTAGCATACAATGAGTATTAAGCGAGCAATAGATACATCCACACCATTGGCATGCTGAGGTAAAACATTGCTATTAACATTTCTCCCAATTTACTGTGAGTTCTGCTGGCTAGAAGGTAAAAATGAAAGAGAAGCAATGTGGTGAATTTGGCTACAGAAAGATATTATGTGCCTTGCGTCAATAAAACTGTTCAACAAACACACACACACACACACACACACACACACACACACACACACACACACACACACTTTGAGACAGATTTGGGGGTCTTTGGCTTTAGGCTCAGATCTGTTGTAGAAATCCAAGTCTCCCCAGTGGCCGACTGCAGGCCAGTCTTTTTCTTAAGTCTTCCCAGATTATATGTACATATTCTGGTACTGACACCAGAGCCTTGTTTTTTGTACTGGAATTTTAACTCAAGGCCTTATGTCTATTAAACAATTATTACCACTGAGATACAATCCCAGGGCTCTTTTTTTAGAAGCATTTTGTTGTTTATTTTGAGAAAGGGACTCATTAGATTGCCCTCGTCGGTCCTGAAGTTGTATGCGTCAGCAGTAGGTTTTAAATTTGCTGTCTTCCTGTCTCCTGGGTATCTAGGATTGCACAGAATCCAGCACATATTCAACTTAGTATTGCTCTAAAGCAGGCATATTCTAGAGACAAAGCTCCAAGATTGAATCTTGGATCTATCAGTTACTGTCATAAAGCCTGTCTGTACTCATCCGTGACATGTGGATAATGAGCTAGGGATAGTGGTTGACTTCAACAAGGCACTGAATAATGCTATATAGAATAATGCCTTCTTCGCCACAAAGCATTCATGCTGTAGTTCTCAGAACTCAAGAATGTGTTGAGTCAAATAGCAAAAAATAAATAAATAAATAAATAAAATAATAATAAAATAAAAGAATGTTGCAGATGGAATCAATAAATAAAGGGGCTTTAATGGATTATCTAGGTGGGATCAGCTTAACCACATGGGCTCACAACAGTAGAAGATGAAAACAGAAGGATCAGATACAGAAGTAATAGAGAAGATCTCAATCATGGACTTAATCCACCAGTGCTGGTGTTGGAGACTAAGGAAGGAGTTCATTAGCCAAACAAGGCTGGAGGCCTTTCGCAGCTGACAAGCACCATCAGTTGTCAGCCAGCAAGGAGTGAGATTCTGGAAGCAATTTGAACAAACAGGAAAATGGAATTTTTTTAGAGCCTCCAGGAAGAACACAGCCTTCCTGACACTTTGATTTTTCACCCAACAAGACCTGCATTGTACTTCTGAAGCATTCAACCACATTTTTATTGTATTACGCTGTAAGCATGTGGTGATTTGTAATGGTCACTAAAGAAAACTGTTGCCTAATGTCAACACTAGGAACGCCAAGCATTTAGACGGGCATTTACAGCAGGCAGGAAAAAAACATAATGAAATCTATAATTTAGTGATAGTGAGGATGTTTGAGGATAGCAACCATGAACTATTATTTTACTTGTGATATTGCAAATAATAATCCCTCCTGTAAACGGTAGGCATAGCTCACTCAATGTTAAAGTGCTGCCCAGCAAACACAAGGTTCTGGTTACAGAACCCTTCACCAAATAAAAGAAGAAAAGACAAAAGCCTTTCTATAAGGAAAACATTCACAGTTTTTAGTCTTCCTATTGGTTATTTATCATACTAATTGCTTTCTATATATAGTAAATTGCTTTATCTAATCCTCAGAACTATCCTATGAAGTAGATATCATTATCACCATTATTTCAAGATAAGGTTGGATGGATAAGAAAAGCTAATTTGCCTAATACTGATTTCTGCTCAGAGGGATTTGCCTTAAACTTAAATTATCAAGGACGTAAATTCCTAAGTAGAAGAAGGGAAGATTTTAATGTCCCCAAAAGCAGAAACAGAGCACAATGGGCACACATGCTTATGCAGCCCTTTCTTCTACTGAGCCAGAAGTGATGGTGTTGAACGGAGCCTTTTGGAATCATTAAGCAGCAGGAAGTGCACAGAAATTAGAGCTTGGGATTTTCTGAGACAGAGTAAGAGCTCTGTGTGTACTCTCTCCATAAGACAACCTAGCTATGTCCCTGCTGAGTCCAGAGTGCTTGAGTCTTAAATAAGGAAACTAATCTCAAGTTCTATGAAGCTCATGGAAAACGAAATGCATGGCAGGTGGCCTGAGACATGGGATCAAGTGCACGGTCTCTTTGGACCACAGTATTAGAGGATGACTTGATTCTTTGCTCCCCAAGCAGAAAGCAATATTAGGTCACTTATTTTATCCCAAGAGTAATTCATGAGAGCATACATGGAAAAGGCTGGGTTCTCAACAAACTATCCATAACAATGGTATCAAAAGGATACAAAGGGCAAGATATGTTAAAATGTCAGTGTAGCTTGAGAAGCACACTGGATCCCTACAACGGATTCTGTGTCATAAAGAAAGTTTCTTTACATTATAGGATTTTTAAATCTAAAGTTTATGAGGTAGAATTTATATTTACTATATCAACAGATTGTTGTTAGCATTAAGAGAAATAGTGTACATAACTAAGTACACTCGGTTAGTGCCCTTACCTAAGCTACATGATGCTGTGAGGTTGGGACAAGGAGCATGTATATGAGACCCAGAGAACTGATGCTTAGAATGCAAACGCAGTACTCCTTAGTGCAGCCCTCATTTAGGTCTCCCACTATCTGTTTACCACCTTGTAAGTTGGTGGCTCTGCTCTGGCAAAATGACTGCCCCTCCCGGTGCCCATCAGAAAACCCACTGCCTGCATCATGGTTACTGTCAAGTTCAGGACTGCAAGCAATGTAAGAGAATTGCAATGGGGAAAGGTAGATTCCATGGGGCTCCATATGGAATATCGTACCTGCACAGGACTAGGATGTGGCTCTAGGAAGAGATTTTTCTCTATATCCCTTAACTATGATATTGGTGAATGAGTCCATTTGGGAGGGGAGGGGCAACAGCAGGTTAACAAAACCCGTGCAGACCACAGACACTGCACAGAGCCCCGTGGAGGACCTTACAAGATATCCATTGGCATAGTGAAAGTCAATGTACACGTAAGCAAACTAGTGGAGCCCTGGTCTACTATGAACAGCCCTAATAAGCTGTCCGGGGGTTCTGAAAAATCAAGTATTGGAAACTCTTGTTTTTATTTAATGCTAAGGTCAGTAAGGCAAAGAGAACTGGTAGTAAGAGCACACAGAGACAGAGGACTAAGGGCCTTAATAGTGTTGCATATACTATACAGGCTTCAAAGTACAAAGGTTCTAAGGTTTCAAAACAACACAGATTAAAACAAATTCAAGAAGATACAAACTGGAAAATTGTGGCATCGCTAAAAAGAGAGTAAGTAAATTCAAGCATGCTCAAATTAGATTAAAGCAACAGCCTAAGCAATTAGACCTTTGATAGAGTGACCTATTATCACAAGAGAGACAGAATTAGGAAATGGCATGGAGAAACTACAGTCAGTCGCAATGAAAAAAGTGCCATAGCAAAGATGAATCTGAAGCTGGATTTAATTCAGTAACTAAGTTTACATCCTGAGCGAAATTTCCCCTCCCTCCTTTCCTCCTAGTCCCTTATCCCTTGCTCCTCTGCATCCTCTTCTCCTCTGTTTCTCTTCAGAAAAGGGTAGGTCTTCCATAGACATCAACCAGCCATGGCATCATGTTGGGCTGTAGTAAGACTAGGCACCTCCTCGCATATTAAGGCTGGACAAGGCAACACAGCAGGAGGAAAAGGTCCCAAAAGCAGGCAGCAGAGTCAGAGACAGCCACTGCTCCAACTCTTAGACATCACACAACAAGACCAAGCTACACAATTGTAACATAAAAGCAGAGGACCTGGGTCAGTCCCATGCAGACTCCCTCTGAAAGTGGCTTTCTAAAGAATCTATCTGAACCTTTCCTTCTTATTCTGACATGGTCACTCTATTCACAGCCACAATAATTTCTGACTGACTTCCTTTACCCATCTACAATACGGTGTGTGTGTGTGTGTGTGTGTGTGTGTGTGTGTGTGTGTGTGTGTTCATTTCTGTGGAGGATAGAGGTGGTTGTCTTCCTCAACTGCTCTTTACCTCTTCTTTATTTTGAAGGGTTTAAAAATTATTTACTTGTGTGTATGTTTATGTTGGGGTATGTGTACCTGAGTGTAGGTACTCCAGTGGGCCATAAAAGGGTGCCAGAACTGGAGTCGCACGTGGTTGCTACCCAGTTATTATGGGTATTGACAATGGAACTCTGACTTTGTGCAAGAGTAGTACATGCTCTTAACTGCTGATCCATCTTTCCAGTCTCTTAACCTCATTGTTTGAGACAAGGTCTCTCACTTAACCTGAGGCTCACGGATTAGGCTAGAATGGATAAACAGCAAGCTCCCAAGATCTTCCTGTTTCCCCTTTTTAAAAAGTACAATCAGTTAATATCCTGGTATAAAAACTAACATCTTCCAATACACTAAAGAGACAAAGAACAGAGATTCCCCAAATCACATTACATTCACTAGAGGGAGAGTTATTTATTTTCTAGAGTTGATACATTAGGAAATGCATAGGAACACTAGAAAAACCAAGAGGATATAAACCTATGAAATTACTACATAAAGAGAACACAAACCAGATAAAGTAAAGAAATCAGCAACAGAGACAACATCCGAAAATAAAATAAAATGACAAAGTAAAACTAAACATCTCTACTATGGTGGCATATAAATAATATGAATTCAAATATTACAGAAAGAAAATAATTTCAACTGGCCTCCAAAAATTAGCATCAACTGCTGTAGTCCTGTAGCCTGCAAAATTAGCATCAGCTACAATGTCCTGTAGCTGAGACACCTCTTCTACACTCAATATCTCTGGATTCAATGTCAAATATTTTATGTGCATATTTCAAGCTAAGATGATATTTTCATGAAAAGCCCTACAACAGGGCATAAACCTTACAATTCTTAGCAGTTTATAATGTAGTAAACATTGGAGTGAATTTAAAGGCAAAATGAAACTAAAAGGTTGAAAAAGAAAATATGGTTACAGGGAAAATGTAAATTACTATAGCCAGGAAGTTGTAATAGAAATGTCAAACAAAGCTCAATTCAAGGAAAAAGCATTAAAGAGGATCATGAGATTAACTCGATAATCCATAATTAAGACAGCAGCTTGAGCATTTATGAAACAAGTAGCCTTATATGAAAGCATTTAGACTTTGTTAGGAGAAAGAGACCTACCTAATTACAACAGCAGTGGTAAATTCTAAATCATTCCCTTTAGTTCTTAACGCTTTGCATACAAAAACATGAAGATAGAAAATTAAAATTATCATTACAGCCCATATTCTGGATCTGCAATTTCTTTCACATACAGGAAACATGAAAGTTACCTAAATCACATAGCAAAGAAAGTCAATATCCTATGGTGTAGTCCTGATGATTACAGTTAATAATGATGCGTTATATAGTTGCAAATATGTTGAGGCAGTAGACTCTATGCATTGTCACCATAAAGAAAAGAAAACATATGGAAGGTTGTACACACACACACACACACACACACACACACACATGTTTCATTGTAGTAACCATCCAGTTTATACATATATCACGCTATCACCATGCACACACCTTAAATGCATTTACCTTTGTCATATATAAAATTGCAGAACGTAAATAAAAACCATAGCTCAAAGGAATATCATCTATAATGAGCATAAATTCTCTCCTTAAATTAGTTTATTATGGCTACCAAGACTATATAGACGATAAATATGGTTACCTTAGTTCAATGACCAGGACTTACATAGCGAAAGTGAAGAACAAATTGCTCTGATTTCCTGATGCATGCATGCCCCAATACCCGCCCCCCAAACACACACACATAAACATAGGCACAGACAGGCAGACAGACAGGCAGACAGACAGATAGATAGATAGAAATAATTTAAGAATCTTATAAACAAAACTGCTAAGTATGGCGGTGCACATCTTTTATCCCAAGATTTGACAGAGGCACATGGAGCTCTATGAGTTTCAGGCAAGCCTGGATTATCTACCAAGTTTCAGGCCAGCCAGGGCTACATAGTGAGACTCTCCCTGCCTGCCTGACTGCCTGTCTCTCTCTCTCTCTCTCTCTCTCTCTCTCTCTCTCTCTCTCTCTCTCTCTCTCTCTCTCTCTCTCTCCCCAACTCTGTGTGCATACAAATTTATTACATTTTATTTACTTGTTTATTTGGGGCACATGTCATGCTATGTATGTAGAAGTCAGAAAACAACTTGCAGGAGGAGATTTTCTCCTCCACCATAGGTCCCAGGGATCAAAATCAGGCCATCAAGTTTGGTCATCTCACTGGTCTAACAATAAGTTTTTTAGGAGCTCTTGCCTGCCTGTTTTCCCAGGACCCTGTTACTAAGTCTTTCTTTTTATGACCTTATGGTCACCCTCTATTAACTGAAAGTCCTTATATTCTCTCTCATATGTGGACCTAGTGTCAAATCTTCAGATTCATGTGTTTAATTAAATTGGGATGTCTACAGAACCTGTGAGACTCATGGGGGGCACTGGAAGAGAGGGGAAAGAAAAATCTTAAAGGAGGGGGAAGAGAGAACACAGGTGGTATAAATGTGGAAGTAGGCTCACAGGGGGAATGGCTTAAGAGGGAGGAGGGAGAAGAGGATAGAGGAAAGGAAAGCATGGAGGCAGGAGAATATATAACAGCAAATAAATTCCATATAGAAACATACTCTTTTACAAGCACCCAGATATATGCATATATTATACGTATTATACATATAATAAAGTATGCACATAATAGTAAAATGGAGCTGCCTTCAAGAAGCCATAGGGTGTTAAATAAAAAGCTCAGTGGCAAGTTCTTACAGGAGATGTTCCATGGACATCCCAGAGACCTCCCAAATCATACGAGTTATTGGCATTTCTTTTGGTTGCCCACCAGAACCTGATGGTAAGACCCTGCTGCTGAAGATGGCATACATACATTTGGTGAGAAGACTTGGAGAAATCAAGCTGGAACTTAACTAGAAGCTTCTTTGTTGGCTTTAATATATTACCAGAAAGTGCTACACAGTCTAACTGGGCAGAAAACCACCAAAAGTATTACTGAGCTGTGAACCCTGTGAGGTATAATAATGATCATTATAGAAAGATGTGCCCACACATGCCAACAGTGGCATGAATATTATGGGTGTAAGCAACCATATTCATGATGATATTTAAGGCCTGTTCCATAGGAGGAACTGCTTGGTCATGTAAATCTGGCCAAGAACCTACGGTTGGGTAGTTCATACTCACAGTAAATCTGCTATCTATTACACTACTGTTTAAATTGACATAGTATCAAAGGGCCTTCGAAATATATTTCCCTGCATACACAGATTAGAGTAGCCATCAGTCTTCATCAATATCTTTATGCAAAGGATGATACAGACTTGTCAAAGCACAGAGAGCAAGTGTCTGTGTAGTCAAACCATATATACTTAGGAAATTCTACAGGAGTAGGCTGTCATGTGGCCTTCTTTTTTATGTTAAGTATCCCTCCCCGTATTCCTTCTTCTAACCCTGTTCTCCATTTATTCCTTCCCATTCCATTATTACTCCCCTACCCCAAAACACTATTTTTATATGTGTAACCTTTTAGAAAACTTAGTCAGCAAATACTGGTCAGAGAAGAACTAAGTGAGTAAAAAGTAAATACCACATGAAAGCAACAAATATTAAAATTCTTCTCACATAATATGTAAGTATGAGTTATTGCCCTACATGGAAGGTACCACTCATAGTCACACATTTACAGGTAATTAAGATTCTCAGGTAACTTACAAGAGGTTCCAAAATGTATAGATAAGGCAACTCTATTTTGCTTATGTGCCAGGCACAAGAGCTTTCTTTTGCTTTTTCTACAAAAAGAAGCAATGGCCAATTACAGGAACTGGAAGTAAGGCCTTTTCCTTCCCATTTTTTTCTTCCCCAAAGCCTGTTCAGATATAAAAGAAGGCCTGATTACTAATGAGTACCTCAAATTGCTCAAACTCTGATGCTTCACAACTGATACTAAGCCCCTCAAACCTAACTAAAATGCTGAATTAAATAGTATTCAAAACGTTCAAAGTCTACCAAAAGAAAAGCATAGTCACATTTTTTTTCCAGTGTAAAGATCTATGAGCCTTGAGACCTCGAGGTAAGCAGCTAATTTTTTTCAGCTCGGTAATTTAAATGATAAAAACCTTTCATGACTATCCTACAAGCTAGTTTTCAGATGTAAATGAAGAGATATGAGAAAGGCTTTCAAATTATAAAAATGTGACATAAGTATAAAATTATTGAAGTGAGGTACATATGTTTTGTCATCTAATCTTTATAGCAGTGTCACGAAATTGGAAAAGTTATTATTTCCTCTTATATTAAGGGGCAAAAAAAGAAACAAAGAGGGTTCCTTTTATAAAATCCTTCAGCTAGTTGGCTACCAAGGCAGGTCACTTCCTCACCATTCCTGTTTCCACAGACTACCGTGACTAGTCTCTGCCTCATAGGTGCTCCTGCCTCCATTGATCTCCAGCTGTGTGTGCTGTTAGAGAGACAACAGAGACCAGAAGCGGGAGAGAGGCGCTAGGGTGCTTGTTCCTTCACTATTCTTTCTGTCTCAGTATTGTGACACTGGCGGTGGCTGGATTCCTCTACGACCTCTCCTCTTGTCTAGAGACCCCTTCCTCGGGGACATGTCTTGTGTGCCTCCATATGCCCCACGTCCCCATTTTCCTGCCTTGCTCCTGAGACCTAGACAGTAGATCAGCCTTGTGCCACTGCTGATCCTAAGCTCCTTGCCTTCTTATCCTGGGTGTCTCTTCACACGTTTCTAAGCTGTCTTATGTAAGTTCTCTTCAGAATTTCAGTAGAGCGTGCCTTCTGTTTTCTGCAGAGTTCCTGATGGAGAAATTCCTCTGTTCCCACCTATTTGTTCCCAATCTGCCCAGGAACACTTTTACTGCCTCATCTCCAGTTCCGCTCACAGCATTCTCCTCAATGTACACAGTCTGTCTACAGTCAGCCACCTCCTTCTCCCTAGCAGCTAATTCGCCAGGGGTCCAGATCTGCCTTTGCCTAATTCTTTATTAATTCAAAAGGTGCAGAGCTGCCTTCTTAACTCCTATACCCCACCTTTTCTTCTTCCTCTACCTATTATCTCATTCTCCTACGGTAAAGAACATGGACTCATGAACTTTCTGCTGTAGAATTTAGATTGAGAAGCAGAACATTAAGTCGGCCTTTGAGTACCTTAGGGAAACATACACAATACAATCTATGTGATTCTTTCAACTCTAAATTTGTAAATTATCCTTGAAAAAAAAAAGAAAAAAAAAGGTAATTCTAAAAAAAAAAAAAAAAAAGGATATAAAAACAACCATCTGATCAATTTTGCCCTCAAGGCTATACTGACTATTCTCCACTGACAGGACAACCATTTCTTCCCAAGTAGATTACAACTGTTACCAGGCACACGGGCTGCTAACTATCTCCAAGGCTGCAATAAATCTGTGGCCCAACACTCTTTCCCACCATCAAAATTTATAGCAGAAACACACACAATAGTCATTGAGACCTCTAGGGTGCCTTCTCACTAAAGACCATGAGTTCAATGGTTAGACATAATAATAGCTTTGTGTTCCTAGAATGTGGTAAGAAAGAAAGGGGAAAAAAATACTCTTGCTTCCTTCTGTTAGAATCCATAACTAAAAGCATCCAAAAGCTGACATCCGGTTCAGGATTTTAGAGTCTCCTTGCTGTGAAAAATAATGATCTGTTGATCTCTGATTGTCATTCAAACCATGGCTACAAAGCCAGCATCTGTCTCTTTATTGGCCTTTTCTTCTCTAAATGTCCTGGCTGTCACTAAAAGAGAAACAGTACTTTTAGTGACACCTGCCAAACCACTTTAGTCATGAAATGCTAACAGTAATTACCAACAAAGTGAAACAGTGGCCCCAAATGATCACTGCATAGGCCTACAAGAATAACTGTTATTTTTTTCTACAGTCTAAAGAGGACGAGGCTTCAAAAGTGATTTTATGACATTTTTGGCTACTGATCACAGGTAGAAATTATCCATGCTCAATTAAAGAAAGATGAAAGTTCAGCTTTCTATGATTAAACCAATAACTTGTTCAGCCTCAGGGCTGGAATTGAATGTTAAGGATCTGTGTCTCTTGCAATCCTGTACAAAGAATTAAAGAAGCAAATGGTGCTATCACTGACTTACTTAAAAATCAAGGACTTATTCATACTGGAAATTATTCATGATGAGACTCCTAGATAAGGAAATGTTATGCCATTCTCCCATGCCTTTGGCTGCTTGCATTTAGGCTTCCCTTGGATTATGTTTAAAATATGGCATCATTTATTTGAGATAATCTAGGGTAAACTGGTGCCAGCATTTTTTTTAGATTTTACTATAAATAGTATATAATAATTCATGCCCAGGAAAATATTTCAGCATAATAAATGAAGCTCCAATAGCTTACTATGCAATTTACTGCCTTCAACCTCTAGTTTCCTAAGAGCAGAGCCTCTGATGTCCAGTCACATGGAGCAATTTAGCTAGGCTGCTGGCCTCATCACTAAGCCAAGCAGTCATCTACATGTTGCTGTGAATGGATTTTACAGATGTGATGGTTGAAATCCATCAACCGTTGATGTTAAGTAAGACAGATTAACCCACACAATCCGTGTAAGCCCCACTTCAATCCACTGAAGCTACTGGCAGGCAGACTTGTCTTGTCTAGAGAAGAAATTCTTTGTGTCTTCAGTTCACATCCTAAGGTTCCAGACTCCCCTTTATTAGAGTTGGCCCCACAGATTTAGGAATTAGCTAGTAGCTTCCACTTGCATATGTCTGTGTATCCATTTTGCAGTCTACCTCTGCAGATCAGTTAACCAATTTATCATTTATCTACTAACCATCTACTCTCTAGGGTATTTCTCTGACTATATCTGAGTGATAAATGAGAATTTAATGCCTCTTGTTTATAAGTACCATGAGAATAAAATGAGATTGTGCACATGAAAGTTATTTAAGTTAATGTCAATGTCTGTATGATTTAGTACTTGGTATAATTAATTCACGTCCAACTAATAACTCTAAATAAACACTTCCTTTTTTAAAGGGTCTTATCAAATTACTGAATTTTCTAGATTTTATATTCTGGTATGGTTTTGTTTTGTTAAGATACGGTCTCATACCATAACCAGGGCTTGGTCACACAGCACTCCTCCTACCTCAGCTTCCTGAGTGCTGGGATTGAAGATGTGAGCTACAACCCAGGCTAATTGTCTAGCATTCTATGTCCTTTTATAATACTACCAATCCTGGCTTTACAGATTTGAAGGCTAAGACAATCATACTCAAAGCATTCTGGTATAATATTCTTCATAAGAAACTGATGAAAAACTTGAGACAGAGTCCATGGATGTTGTATGAAACATCAACTGTAAAGCAAAGGGTTAAAGTCTTTATTCAAACAGATTCTTTTTTTTTTTTTTTTTTTTTACATTTTTAAGACTTTATTTATTTTATGTATATGAGTGTTCTGTCTTCATGTACACCAGCAGAGGGCATCAGATTCCATTACAGATGGTTGTGAGCCACCATGTGGTTGCTGGGAATTGAACTCAGGACCCCTGGAAGAGCAGATGGTGATCTTAACCTCTGAGCCATCTCTCCAGCCCCTTAAACAGATTCTTAAACAAGGCGGAGACAGACAGAAAGTTCAGTGTCAAGGATAAAAGAAAGTTAAAGTTAGCGGGGATAAAAGAGGGGTCTACTCTAGACACCGTCTCTAGTTTGTTGGTTGGCTGGTTGGTTGGTTCGTGGATGTAGGCTGGTTTAGCTCTCCAGCAGTGGGATGAGCTGATAAAATGAGATGGGAAGCTGTTGCCTCTACTTGTCAGCCAGATGAGCCCCATGCTCAAAAACTTCCTGGAGAGTCTGATGACCAGTGCCTTTTTTGAGGAAAAGATGATCCTGAAACTCTCGTCAAGTCACAGGGCTGGATTACACACCATAGCCTCCCTTGTTATTAGATTAGGACACAACACTGAGTTTTAGCTAGCAACAGAGTGGAAGTCAGTTCACCTCACCACAACTTCCTGTCTTTTTCCCTCTGGCTGACTAGCATGGAACCTTGTGAGCTACATAAGGAAAAGGGAAGTTGGGGTATGAAAAGCCTGAGTCATTGCCTGAAGTCATCCATTCAGGAGAGCTTTCCTGAGATTGGCTACACTAGACCATTACCCAGGAATGAACTGGCCTTCCATCAAGCCACTGCTATTTGAGGACTTATCTCTAATCAGCTAGCTAACAAAAACTGTTACCAAATTTGGCATATGGTCATAACAAAAACATAAAATGTACAGCATTGGCTTCGGGAGACAGCAGATGGCAAGGAAATCAAGAGCAGAATCAGAAAAGACAGAAATGCAGGCTCTGGAGTAAAACACCAATATAGCATTAAAAGGGAGTTTAGAAATCATCAAAGCTAATCAATCATCCATTTAGAGGTGTGTCCTGAAGTCAGAATGAGAACAGAACCACTATGTTAACTTTTTTCTATTTTTCTCTATATATTAATCAAGTTTCTCTCTTCCAAATCAACTTCTCAATGCCTATCTTCAATTATCTACACAGCTTTTAAAAATATTTTATTAATTTATTCATATTACATCTCAATTGTTATCCCACCCCTTGTATCCTCCCATTCCTCCCTCCCTCTCATTTCCCCTTCCCCTATGTCTGTGACTGAGGAGGACCTCCTCCCCCTATATGCTCATAGGGTATCAAGTATCTTCTTGGTAGCCTGTTATCCTTCCTCTGAGTGCCACCAGGCCTCCCCATCAAGGGGATGCTACACAGCTTTTTATCCCAACTAGTGCTACCATCTTTTCTTCTGTGATGGATGATAACCCATAAAATGTCACTCACAAGTCCATGTGTGCACATGAGGGTGTGTGTGTGTGTGTGTGTGTGTGTGTGTGTGTGTGTGTGTGTGTGTGTGTGTGTGTTTCATGGAGCTGTTTCAATAAGTAGTCAAGCCTTTTTTCATGGGGGTCTAGCTATCAGACACAGAGCCATGGGAGTCACTAATTATAGCTTAGCACCACTTCTGCCTAAGTTCTCTTCTTCCTGATCAACTACCAAAATGTAAAGAAGCCATTACCATTGGTTCCCTGTTCTGGCTAGTTTCATGTCAACTTGACATAAGCTAGAGTCATCAGAGAGGAGGGAGCCTCATTTGAGAAAATTCTTCCATAGGATCAGACTACAGGCAAGCCGGTAAGGGATATTCTTAGTTAGCGATTGATTAGGTAGGGCCAAACACATTGTGGGTGGTGTCATCCCTGGGCTGGTGGTCCTGGCTTCTATAAAAAAGGCTGAGCAAGAAGATATAGGCACCCAGCACATTAGGTATCTGGGTAGCAAGACCATGGAGACTGCAGAGCAAGCAAGAGGCCATGCTATAGACTCCAAAACAACAGAATCGTGTTTCCCAGGTGATAAGAGAGCCCACGGGTGCAATTCCAGCCTCTAGTCACCTGGCTATTCCCACTATCCTGAGAAAACTTCCTGGGTTCCAGGGGCATGTAGTTCTAGTCTCTGGCCACCTGACTCCCCAGACTCAGATAAATGGTCTGAGCCTCTGGTCCACAGCTCTCCTGTCTTCCTGAAGAAACCAGCCAGACCTCAGGAGCATACAGGATCTCACCCCAAGGTGGCAGCAGGGATGTTGGCTCCAGGAGTTCATTCAGCAAGAGGAGGGCTCCTGGGTTCCTAAGGAGACCTGCCGGTCCTCAGGACATATACACTAGATACTCCTTCTCCAATCCTCTGCATTTAGGTCTAACTAGGACACATCCACCTGAGGAGAAAGGCAGGCTATTCCCTGAGATTCATCAGCCAGTCCACAAACATACCCACTATCCAGAGGAGGGCTGCTCCAATAACACCAAGCCTCCTGCCCAGGGCACCTCCTGCTCACCAGAGGAATCCATCAAGCACCAGGAACAACCAATCGATGCCAGAGACAACCACATGACCAAAGGCCAGTGTAAGATCACAATCAACAAAAGCCAGGGCAATATAGTACCTCCAGAAACCCAGAATAGCTAAAACAATTCTATACAATAAAAGATTCTCCAGAGGAATCTCCATACCTGATCTCAAGCTGTACTATAGAACAACAGTAATTAAAACAGCATGGTACTGGCAATGGAATCAAATAGAAGACCCAGAGATAAATCCACACATATATGGACACTTGATTTTTGACAAAGAAGCCAAATCTATTCAATGGAAAAATGATAGTATCTTCAACAAATGGTGCTAGTCTAACTGGATGTTTACATGTAGAAAAATGCAAGTAGACCCCTATTTGTCACCATGCACAAAACTCAAGTCCAAGTGGATTAAAGACTTCAACATAAAACCAGAAACACTAAATCTGTTAGAAGAAAAAGTGAGGAATACCCTGGGACTCATTGGCACAGGAGACAACTTCCTAAACAGAACTCCAACAGCCCAGACTTTAAGGTCAACAATTAATAAATAAGACCTCATGAGGCTGAAAAGCTTCTGTAAGGCAAAATACACTGTCAACAGAACAAAACAACAGCCTACAGACTGGGAAAAGCTCTTCACCAATCCTAAATTTGACAAAGGTCTAATATCCAAAATATATAAAGAACTCAAGAAATTAAACACCACCAAACCAAATAACCCAATTGAGAAATGGGGCTCAGAACTAAATAGAGAATTATCAACAGAGAAATATCAAATGGCTGAGAAACACTTAAAGAAATGCTCAACATCTTTAGTCATCAGAGAAATGCAAATCAAAACAACCCTGAGTTTCCATCTTACACCCATCAGAATGGCCAAAATCAAAACACAAATGACAGCACATGCTGGCAAGGATGTGGAGAAAGGTGAACACTCCTTCACTGCTGGTGGAAGTTCAAATTTGTATAACCACTTTGAAAATCAATCTGGCACTTTCTCAGAATACTGGGAATAGGGCTACCTCAAGACCCAGCTATTCCACTCCTTGGAATATACCCAGAACATGCTCCACCACACAACAAGGACATATGCTCTACTATGTTCATAGCAGCTTTATTCGTAATAGCCAGAACCTGGAAACAACCTAAATGTCTCTCAGTGAAAGAGTGGATAGAGAAACTGTGGTACATTTACGCTATAGAATACTACTCAGCTATTAAAAACAAGAAAATCCTGAAATTTGTGGGCAAATGGATAGAACTAGAAATGATCATATTGAGTGAGTTAACCCAGACTCAGAATCACATGGTATGTACTCACTTATAATTGGACACTAGCCCAACAGGGATGTCCTCTGAATGTCTTCACTTACCAGGAGATTGGGATAGGTGTGGGGACCTCCTATTGGGACTCTAGGTAAGAGAAGTAAGGGAGAATAAGGAAAGAGAAGGATCTAGAGGCTCCTAGAAACCTACAAGAAGAACATCATAATGGTCAGATCTGGACCCATATGGGTCTGCTCAAGCTACTGCACCAACCAAACACAAAACATGCAGTAAATATTGAACCCCTACTCAGATATAGCCAAGGGACAGGACATTATCCACAGTCATGTGGAAAACAGGGACTGACTCTGACATGGACCACTTCTCCTTGGTGGGAAGGCCTGGTAGCACTCAAAGAAAGAATAGGAAGGCTACCAAGATGAGACTTGATAGGCTGTGACCATATGGTGGGGGAGGAGGTACCCTTCTGTTACAGACCTAGATGATGGGAATAGGGTAAAAGAGGGAGGGAGGGCGGAACGGGAAGAGACAAGCAAGGGGATAAAAATTTAGATGTAATGTGAATAAATTAATAAAAAAGGAAAAAGCAAAAAAGCAAATTGAAAAGGAAGAAGTCAAAGTATCTCTATTTGCAGATGATATGAAAGTACACATAAGTGACCTCCAAAATTCTACCATAGTATTCCTATACCTGATAAACATCTTCAGCAAAGTGACTGGTTACAAACTTACTTTTAAAAAATCAGTAGCCCTCCTGTGTACAAATGACAAATGGTCTAGAAAGAAATTACAGGAACAACACCCTTCACAATAACCACAAATATAAAGTATATTGGTATAACTCTAACCAAGCATGTCAAAGACATGTATGACAAGAACTTCAGGTCTCTGAAAGAATAAATTAAGGAAGATATCAAAAGATGGAAAGATCTTCCATGCTCTTGGATTGGTAGGATTAACATAGTAAAAATGGCCATCTTACCAAAGGTTATCTATAGATTCAATGCATCTACATCTGACAAAGGGCTAATATACAAAATATATAAAGAACTCAGAAATTAAACACCAACAAACCAAATAATTCAACTAAAAGATAGGGCACAGAGCCAAACAGAATTCTCAACAGACGAATCTTGAATGGCAGAGAAGCATCTGAAAACTATTCAAAATCATTAGTCATCAGGGAAATGCAAATCAAAATGACAACTGTCAGAATAGCTAAGATCAAAAGCTCAGGTAACAGTACATGCTGTCAAGGATGTGGAGAAAAGGGAACTTTCCTCCATTGTTGGAGGTAATGCAAATTTGTACAACCACTTTGGAAATCAATCTGGTGTTTTATCAGAAAACTTGGAATAGTTCTACCTCAAGAGCCAGCTATACCATTCTTGGGCATATACCCAAAAGATGTTCCACCATACCACAAGGACATTTGCTCAACTATGTTCATAGCAGCTTCACTTGTAATAGCCAGAATCTGGAAACAACCCAAATGTCCCTCAAGAGAAGAATGGAGAAAGAAAATATGGTGCATTTACACAATGGAATACTATTCAGCTATTAAAAACAAGGAAATCTTGAAATTTTCAGGCAAATGGATGGAACTAGAAATGGTCATCCTGACCTAGGTAATCCAGATCCAGAAAAACATGCATGGTATGTACTAACTTATAAGCGGATATTAGCCATATATTCCTGGGTAATCATACTATGATCCACAGACCCAAAGAAGTTAAGTAACAAGGAGGGTCCAAGGGAGGCCCTCCTTGAACCTCACTCATATGGGAAAATAGAATAAATGATGGAAGAGAGGGAACTGGATAGGAGAGGGTGTGGGGAGGAAAACGAGGTAGGGGATCAGATAGGATCAGAAGGGGGAGAGTCGGGAGGGAAAGTTAAAGAGCTTGCAGAAGAAAGGGAAACCAAAAGCAGAGACATCACTGAGACAAGCTGAAGACCTGCAACAGGGCAGGCTACAGGGAGGATATGACGATGTCTCTAGCTGAGCCGTCCAGCAGCAGGGGACATGGAGACTGAGAAGACCTTCTTCTAGACAGGCAGGACATATAGTGGTGGAAGGGGAACATCAATCCACCTACAAAACCTCTGACCCAAAATTTACCCTGCCTATAAGATGTGCAGAGATAAAGATAGACCGAGGGAATGACCAACCAAGGCCTGGCCCAACCTGAGACTCTCCCCATGGGAGAGAGCCAACCCTGACACCATTAAGGATACTCTGCTATGTTTACAGGCAGGAGCCTAACATAACTGTCCTCTGAGAGGCCCCGCCCAGCAGCTGATTGAATCAATATGGATACTTAGAGCCAAGCATTAGGTGGAGCTCTGGGTGTCCTATGGGGGAGGGGGTCAGGGAGAGGATACAAGGACCCAGAATGCTGCCAAAAGACCAGCAGAGTCAAGTAACCTAGACCCATGGGAGTTTACAGAGACCGAAACACCAATCAAAGAACACACATGGACTAGACCTGGGCCTCCTACACATATGTAATCAATGCGCAGTTTGATCTTCATGTGTGTCCCCTAGTAAGTCGAGCAGGTGCTGTCTATAACATGGACTCTGTCACCTGCTTTCGATCACTTTGCTCTAAACAGGCTGCCTTGCCTGGCCTCAGTGGACAAGGATGAGCTCAGTCCTGATGCAACTTCATGTGTTAAAGTGGGTTGGTGGGTGGAATCCCCTTTTCTGAGGATAAGAGAAGGAGGAATAGGGAAAACTATGGTGGGAAGGAGGGACCAGGAGGAGAGGAGGGAGAGGGCTATGATCAGGATGTAAAGTGAATATATAATTTTTTAAAGGCTGAACCATCCATGAGAAACAAACACCTTCATGACTTCTGCATCAGCTTCTGCTTCCAGGTTCCCGCTGTGCTTGAGTTCCTATCCTAACTCCCTCTAATGATGAACAGTGATACACAAGTGTAAGACAAGTCGCTTTGCTCATAGTGTTTCATCACAGTAATACCGATTTCCTCTACGATAGACTATATTGCCTTAAACTGTGTTCCAAAATGAATCACTCTCTCCTTCAGTTGTTCCTATCATATTTTCAGCCACAGCAATAAGGAAAGTGGCTAATGCACCACACAAACACTGGTCCTCCTCAGGGGTAGATAAAGCCCCATACCTCCACAGTACTTCAAAGGTGTTCTAATGGAGGCAACCGTTTCTGCCCCGCACCTCCTTAAACATGATACTTAGATCACAAGCACGAATCATACTTTGTTAATCATACATTGTCTCAAGCCATTCTAATTGCCCTTACCAACTGCTCTAGTTAAGGCATAAACTTTTTTGAGAAGTAACCAAATCAGATATAAATTATCTTTCCCTCACCCAAATCCTGCAGTCCTGAAAGTGCATATCAGACTCTTAGATTACACAGACTCAGCAGGTTGTAGTTACGTATTAGGAATATATTAATATTCCTATCTCAGGTTCACTGAGAAACCTTACCTCTAGGGGATGACACTGAGTGTGATAGAGAAAGAGAGCCAGTATCTTCCTCTTCCCCATCTCCAACACAAGTGTGTGCACCCATACACAAGCACGTACATCTCTCCTCTATCTCTCTTCATCTCTCTGTCTCTGTCTCACTGTCTGTCTATCTCTCTCCCTCTTCCCCTCTCACTCTCACACATACACACATTCAGAAAAAATACATTAATTTACAAAAATAAATTATACTTCACTCACCCTAGCTTTTGCTTGTTTGTGAGACATGATGTTTTTTTGTTTTGTTTTGTTTTTGGTGGTGGTGGTTATTTTTTTTTTTTTTTTTTTTTGATGTCTTAGGAAATGTTTTTATTATTTCTTTTTTTATTAATTTATTCATATTACATCTCAATTGTTAGCCCTTCCCCTGTTTCCTCCCATTCTTCCCTCCCTCCCCTTTCTCCCCTTCTCCCCTCCCCTATGTCTGTGATTGAGGGAGACCTCCTCCCCCTATATATGCTCTCAGAATATCAAGTCTCTTCTTGGTAACTAGCTATCCTTCCTCTGAGTGCCACCAGGTCTCCCCATCCGGGGGACATGGTCAGAAAAGGGGCACCAGAGTCCGTGTGAGAGTCAGATCTCACTCTCCACTCAACGGTGGAGAATATCATGTTCATCGGCTAGGTCTTGGTAGGGGTTCGAAGCTTACTGCCTATATTCTCCTTGGCTGGTGCCTTAGTTTGAGGAGGACCCCAGGATCCAGATCTGCCTGTCATAAAGTTCTTCTTGTAGGTTTCCAGGACCCTGTGGGTCCTTCTAGTTCCTCTTTCTTCCATGCTACTCTTGCCTAAAGTCTCAATCGGATATCCTCTCCTTTGACCCACTTTCTTGGTAAGTAAAGATTTTCGTGGTATGTATTCCTTGGACTAGTGTTTTGATATAAGTGAGTATATACCGTTTGTCCCTTTTTGCTTCTGGGTGAACTCACTCAATATGATAATTTCTAGATCGATCCATTTGTCCACAAATTTCAGGAATTCCTTGTTTTTAATAGCTGAGTAGTATTCCATAGTGTAAATATACCACAGTTTCTTAGTCCATTCTTCTACTGAGGGACACTTAGGCTGTTTCCATGTTCTGGCTATTATGTATAAAGCAGCTATGAACATGGTTGAGCATATGTCCCTGTTATGTGGTAGGACATTTTCTGGGTATATTCCAAGGAGTGGGATGGCTGGGTCTTGAGGAAGCCCTATTCCCATTTTTCTGAGAAAGCGCCAGATAGCTTCCCAAAGTGGTTGTACTAGTTTGCATTCCCACCAGCAATGAAGGAGTGTTCCTCTCTCTCCACATCCTCGCCAACATGTGGTGTCATTTGAGTTTTTGATCTTAGCCATTCTGATGGGTGTAAGATGGAATCTCAGTGTCATTTTGATTTGCATTTCTCTGATGACTAATGAGGACGAGCATTTCTTTAAGTGTTTCTCGGCCATTTGATATTCCTCTGTTGAGAATTCTCTGTTAAGTTTCAAGCCCCATTTCGCAATTGGGTCATTTGGTTTTGTGGTGTTTAATTTCTTGAGTTCCTTATATATTTTGGATATTAAACCTTTGTCAGATGAAGGGTTGGTGAAGATCTTTTCCCAGTCTGTAGGCTGTCATTTTGTTCTCTTGACAGTGTCTCCTGCCTTACAGAAGCTTCTCAGCCTCATGAGGTCCCATTTATTCATTGTTGACATTAAGGCATGGGCTGTTGGTGTACTGTTCAGGAAGTTGTTTCCTGTGTCTGTGTTTCCCAGGCTCTTCCCCACTTTTTCCTCTAACTGAATTAATGTCTCTGGTTTTAAGTTGAGGTCTTTAATCCACTTGGACTTGAGTTTTGTGCATGGTGACAAATAAGGGTCTAATTGCATTTTTCTACATGTAGACATCCAGTTAGACCAGCACCATTTGTTGAAGATGCTATCCTTTTTCCATTGAATGGATTTGGCTTCTTTGTCAAAAATCAAGTGACCAAATGTGTGTGGATTCATCTCTGGGTCTTCGATTTGATTCCATTGATCCACCAGTCTATTGCTTTGCCAGTACCATGCTGTTTTAATTACTGTTGCTCTGTAGTACAGCTTGAGATCAGGTATGGAGATTACTCCAGAGGATCTTTTGTTGTATAGGATTGTTTTTGCTGTTCTGGGTTTTTTATTTCTCCATATGAATTTAAGAATTGATCTTTCAATATCTTCAAAGTATTTTGTAGGTATTTTGATAGGGATTGCATTGAATCTGTAAATTGCTTTTGGTAAGATGGCCATTTTTACTATGTTGATTCTCCCGATCCATGAACAAGATAAATCCCTCCATCTTCTCATGTCATCTTCAATCTCTTTCTTCAGAGGTTTGAAGTTGGTTTTTTTTTTTTTTTTTTTTTTTTTTTTTTTTTTTCGAATAAGTCCTTCACTTGCTTGGTTAGAGTTACTCCTAGATATTTTATATTGTTTGTGGCTATCGTGAAGGGAGTAGTTTTCCTAATTTCTCCCTCTGCCTGTTTGTCATTTGTATATAGGAAAGCTACTGACTTTTTTGAGTTTATTTTGTATCCTGCCAATTTGCTGAAGGTGTTTATCAGCTGTAGGAGTTCTCTGGTGGAATTTTGCGGGTCACTTATATACACTATCATATCATCTGCAAATAAGAACAATTTGACTTCTTCCTTTCCCCTTTGGATCCCCTTGATCTCCTTTTGCTGTCTTATTGCTCTGGCTAGAACTTCAAGAACTATATTGAAAAGATAAGGGGACAGGGGGCAGCCTTGTCTGGTTCCTGATTTTAGAGGAATTTCCTTGAGTATCTCTCCATTTAATTTAATGATTGCTGTTGGTTTGCTGTATATGGCCTTTATTATGTTTAGATAAGTGCCTTGTATTCCCGATCTCTCCAGAACTTTGAACATAAATGGGTGTTGGATTTTGTCAAATGCTTTTTCTGCATCTAAAGAGATGATCATGTGGTTTTTCTCTTTCAGTTTGTTTATATGGTGGATTACGTTGATGGATTTCCATATGTTAAACCATCCCTTCATGCCTGGAATGAAGCGTACCTGGTCATGGTGAATGATGTCTTTGATATGCTATTGTATTCGCTTTGCGAGAATTTTGTTGAGTATTTTTGCATCAATGTTCATAAGAGAAATTGGTCTGAAATTCTCTTTTTTTGTTGGATCTTTGTGAGGTTTAGGTATCAATGTGACTGTGGCCTCATAGAATGAATTTGCTAATATTCTGTCCATTTCTATATTTTGGAATAGCTTGAATAGTATCGGTATTAGCTCCTCTTTGAAGGTCTGGTAGAATTCTGCACTGAAACCATCTGGCCCTGGGCTTTTTTTGGTTGGGAGACTATCAATGGTTGCTTCTATTTCTATAGGCGAAATAGGGCTATTAAATTTGTTTATCTGGACTTGGTTCAATTTCAGCAAATGGAATCAGTGGAGAAATTTGTCCATTTCCCTTAAATTTTCAAATTTTGTGGCATAAATGCCTTTAAAGTAGGTTCTTACGATTCTTTGTATTTCTTCAGTGTCTGTTGTTGTCTCCCTTTTCATTTCTGATTTTGTTAATTTGGATAGTGTTTCTCTGTCTTTTAGCTAGATTGGCTAACGGTTTGTCTATCTTGTTAATTTTCTCAAAGAACCAGCTCTTGGTTTTGTTGATTCTTTGGATTGTTCTCTTGGTTTCTAATTTATTGCTTTCAGCCCTGAGTTTGATTATTACTAGGCGTCTACTCCTCTTGGGTGTTTCTGCTTCTTTTTTTTCTAGAGCCTCCAGATGTGTTGTTAGGTTGTTTATGTGGGATGATTCCTTTTTCTTTTTGAAGGTGCTTAGTGCTATGAATTTTCCTCTTAGCACTGCTTTCAATGTGTCCCACAAATTTGGGTATGTTGTTCCCTCATTTTCATTGAATTTCAGGAAGTCTTTTATTTCTTCCCTTATTTCTTCCATGACCCATGTGTCATTAAGTAGAAAGTTGTTTAGTTTCCACGTGTTAGTATGCTTTTTGTTATTTCTGTTGTTGTTGAAGTCCAGCCTTAGACCATGGTGATCTGATAAGATACAAGGTATTATTTCAATCTTCTTGTATCTATTGAGGTTTGCTTCATGACCAACTATGTGATCAATTTTAGAGAATGTTCCATGGGGTGCTGAGAAAAAGGTATAATCCTTTGCATTTGGGTGGAAAGTTCTGTAGAGAATCAAAAAATAAGCCGGGAAATAACCTCATTAACCAATGTCATGAATCAAATGGATCTAACAGATATCTACAGAACTTTCCACCCAAATGCAAAGGAGACATGATGTTATACAGCACTGGGTAGCATTGAAATTTCTATGTAGCCAAGAATGACCTGAACGAAAGAATAGTCATCCTTTAATGTGCTAGGACTATAAGCACATACCTTCATTCTCTGTTTCATATGGTGCTAGGGACTGAACCTAAAACTTTGTGTGTGGTAGGCAGATGCTGTACTGACTGACTACATCCCCCTAAATTTTCATTAATACAATAAATATTCCAAGATGGAAAAGCAGGCACCAGTATAATACAGTAGGGAAAGCAAATAGATGCCTTTTGAGCACCAACCCCAACAGGATGGTGTCTTGGCTCTCTGGAACACTGTAACAAGGAAATCTGTAAGGTCATCTCTAGGCTCTCCCAAAGAGTTCTATAACCTATTTGTAATGTCTGTTAGGACATTCAGTAGTAAAATGACAACATAAAATTTTGGTATTTGGAACAATTTTATAGTGACTGGATGGGTAGTAAAAGACAAAGGTTTAAATAGCCCAACGCTACCTTAGAACACCCCTCACTAATTTACCTAATGTTGTGTTCTTAGGCCCCATATCTCCTCCCATTATTCCTCATTGTAGCACATGGTATTACGCAGCTGATGAGGGCAAAACACCACAGGCAAAACTATTCTTGATTATTCCTTCCCCGTACTTCATCCACAACTACCTCCAAAATCTGTCTTTGCTCTGTCCATCCTTTCCTACCCTCAAGGCTGCTCCTTGGCTCACTCTATCACTATCTCCCAACTGGACAATGGCTATGAACTTGGAAGCAGGACTTTAAGTCCACACTGGCCTCCTGTTTCAGTTCTCTTTCTCTAACACTTTCTTCTCTGAAGAACAGGAGAATGATCTAGGGCATTAATCAAACGTTCACTCCACTGCCTGAGACTTTCCAGGAGGCTTCCTTAATGTACTGAAAATCAAATTTGAACCTTTAAGAATTCCTTAAACCTTATAAATGCTGCTTCATCCACCTCTCTGACCCCCCATCTCATGCTGATATTGCCTTTGCCCACTGGGCTTCCACCATGCACAATTTTAAACACGTTAAGCATATTCCTGCTTTACCAACTTTGAACATGTTATTCTTTCTGCCCAGAACACTCCTGTCTTGGCCAATTTTTGCTGGTGCATTTATGTATTCCAAGTCTAAGCTTCAAATGTCACCTCCTCAGACAACCTCCTGCCTACGTTGTAAAATAGCTTCCAATCGTATTACTTATCAATATGCCCCATTCACTCCAGAAACTTTGTGCTCACCAGTCTCCCGAGCTTGCCCCTCTCTCTGCCCCAAAGAGCAAAGACCTTACACACTTCCCTAACTTCTTCATTGTTGTATCCCCATCACTGCGAAAGAGAACAGCTCTCATAGTCTTTGCCTTTGTGCTTCCAAGGGGGCTTTAGAGCCCAGAGTTTCCCAGACACTGACATTTCTAAATGTATTTTTCAAATGAAGTCAACCCCTCAGGCAGCCCAGTAGGGAGGTCACCAACAGCCAGCAAACGGGAAGTCTGGCAAGTTAAATGACAACGTTCCTTTGCCATGCTACACTCATACTGAGGAGATGCAGCTCATTAGGTACTAAATGTTTAGTGGCTGTCACTATTAATTGGTGGGTATTAATACTCTAAGGAGACAGTAAATCTCATGCTGAATTCAGTGACATCAGCGCCTTGCAGTTAGACCAGACTCTAGAGTTTCTATCTAAAGCTATTAAAAGAACCCTGAGATTTGCCTTCCTTGTTTATAGGAGGAAAGTATTGGTTGTTAGTTATAGTGAGTCACCCCTCTCAATATGAGGGCCTAACCATTATGTGTGTTTATTAGTAAATATTTACCATAATACTACAAAAATTATTCTAATATTATCTTCGTGCCTTTTGGATAAGGAAACTTCATGTAGAGAAAGGAAGCACCTTGGTCAAGGTCACAGCATAAATAACAATCTGAAGCCATGGTTTTAGCCGAGAAATACTTCTAGCTTTTTATAACTGTTTTCTTATCAGGTAATTACAATTCTCTTTATTGAATCCTTTCCTATTCTTCAAGTCTAAGTTCAAATGCTACGTATTCACAAAGCCTTCTCTAAACCTGCAGTCAGACCCATTCCTTTTCGATCCTATGATGAGCTGGTCATAGGGACTCAGTTTTACAGAAAAAGGCGAAAGTAACCAAGCTTTACTGAGTCCACATGATATTCTAGGCATTGTCACAAACAAAAGCTTGTGTAAACCTCACGACTAGTCTACAAGGACAGCAACTCCTTTCTGGAAGGTTGGGTGGCCTGGTTAAGGCTTTAGACCCCAAAGGGGCAAAATCAGAATTTAAAGCAGTCTGAAGAGTTGCTGAGTCCAATTCATCTCCAGGATTTTCCTGCAAGCGTCCTCTCCCCATCTTTGTTTCCTTGTAGCCTTTATCCCAGTTATAATCTCACACTTGTGCAGTTAACTTAGTCTCCAGTTCTAGGTTCATAAGGAAATGAAGTCACCTCTTCTTGCTATACTAGATTCCCCAGCACTGACCAATTTAGCAATCTTGGACCTAAACAAGTGTGCTTGTATAAATGAGTAAATTGCATACCCATCATTCATATATTGAAAATATAAACATAGCTATCTCTGCTAGCCTGCAAACTCTTGAGACAGGTTACCTTCCTTATTTACCTCTGAGTCCCTGGAAACGTTTTGTACATTGTAGACACTATTTACTAAGTGTTGCTTATTATTGTTTGTGCTACTCAGAAATCTCCATTATCCAAGCATCTAAGCAGGCACTGTGCATAAATCACAGAGAAAGAAGACTGAATAATTTTTAAGCAGACGGTTGTAACCAAACAGCCTTAAGTTTGAAAACAAGGGGAAAATATACCTGAAATTTAAGACCACTGTCAGGTAATTAGTGTCGTTCTGAACAGGTAAGGCTATGCTGTTGTCCTATACACCTGGCCATCCCAGTGGTGGAAAGAGCTGGTTTGTTTCTCACTTGCAATACCCAGAAACGCAGGCCAGCTCAGTGCTTTGTCCCATATCCAGGGGACCAGGACCCAATCTAACCCAGAGAGCATCCCCAGCTACTGTGACAGAAGGAAATGGATCAAGGCAAATCACACGAAGCTCTTAAAACATCATGTTCCACGGGAGTTAGATCCACATCCAAGGAAGTGAGCTGGTGCTCTCCCATAGTACAACAAGGACCGGAAGTCAAAACATTTGGTGATAATAGTAATGATACAGCATAGTTGCTGAGAAGTGGTCCTCATGGAACCTGAAACACACGGGTTAATGATAAGGTTCTGGCAATGAGCTGCCTGGCACACAAACCTGAGGATCTGAGTTTGATCTTCGGACCAAAGCAGAGAGCATGGTGGCACATGAATCTCATCCAAATGGCTGGACTCAGAGAGTTCTAAGCCAATGAGAGGCCTGCCTCAGGAAAACAAGATGGGCAGCTCCGAAGCATTACACCTGTGCTTAACTTCTGGCCTCCACAGGCGTGTGCCCACAGGCGTGCATATATGCAAACATACCCACATGCAAATCGATCCACACAGAGGAATCTGACATGCAATTCAGAAAAATGTGTGCCCGGGTCAGTATATTATCACTAAAATGATAGAAGTCTAAAGTTTTTCCCTCAGGTCCTGGGCAGTTCCTTTCTAGGCCTCAGGTGCCCCTGTCTGTAAAGAGGGGGTAGAAAAAGAGAATTTATAAGCTGCTTTAAAAGTGATAATGACGTATGCTAATGTGCCCATCACAGGCTTGCCACAATAGATCATGTTAATCTTATCTAAGTGTCATCGCTGAAACGTAGAAAAAATAATTTCTTCAGATACTGAGATAAAACTACCCCTCACTCTTTAAGCTCGACTATTTCATTTTTTTTTATATGAATGACCATCAACCAGATAAAATGATTTACTTCACACAACCACCCACATATTCCCCAAGTACCAGGATCCAAGTAATTTGTAAGTAGCTAAATACACCATGTTCTGAGGAAAAAAATTCAGAGGAGGAAGGCAGTCGAAACAGGAAGACTCAAATGCCCCTGGACAAGAAGCTCTGCAGCTGTACTAGCCCAAGGGGCATGTCCCAGGAAAGCCTTCACTTACCAGGAAACTGGGACAGAGGGGAGGACAACCTATTGGGACTCTAGATGAGAGAAGCATGGGAGAATAGCAAAGTAGAAGGATCCAGAGGGTCCTAGAAACCTACAAGTAGAACATTATGATAGGCAGATTTGGGCCCAGGGGTCCCGCTCAAACTAAGGCACCAGCCAAGGACAATACAGGCAGTAAACTTTAAACCCCTACCCAGATCTAGCCAATGGTCAGAACATTCTCCACAGTTGAGTGGAGAGTGGGATATGACTTTCGCACGTACTCTGGTACCTCACATTTGACCATGTCCCCTGGAGGGGAGACCTGGTGGCACTCAGAGGAAGGACAGCAGGTTGCCAAGAAGAGACTTGATACCCTATGAGCATATACAGGGGGAGGTAATCCCCCTCAGGAACAGTCATAAGGGAGGGGAATAATGGGAAAATGGGAGGGAGGGAAGAATGGGAGGATACAAGGGATGGGATAACCATTGAGATGTAACAAGAATAAATTAATTTTAAAAAAAGAAGATAAAAAAAAGAAGAAGAAGAAGCTGGCACAGCTCTCTGTCCTTCTGTTTCCTTCCAGTCCTCACACCCCTCCTATGTCCAGACCTTACAGAGCTACAGCACTGCTGAAGCCTCTGCTCTTTTGTTTTCCTGACTAAGCCTGGGGACCAGGAGCAACATGCCAGTGGTCCTTACTGTCACCAGTGTGTGATTCAGAGCACTGTACAAGGCACATGTTCCCAAATCGCACAGCACTGTTCTGCTATTTCCCAGAAGGCAAGTGTTACCAAATTGCACAGCACTGTTTTGCTATTTCCCAGTCCAATTCAAACCCCCTAAAGACATTCTCAGGATGAGAAGAGAAGCAGATGTTAAAGCTGTAATGTTTTTAAATAGGTGTACCATGTAAATACCTAAGGGAAAAGAAGCCACCCACTCTTTTCTTCCTTTCAGCCCTTAGTGATAGTTTTCAAGGACAAAGCCTGATCCCAGGAAAAGAGGCCCTGTCGTGTCTTCCAGCAGAGGAGGATGCCGGGCCAGAAAAGGCCACTGTTTATAGTTGCTCCTACCTACCCCAAAGCATTAGCTGCTAGAATAACAAGAACATAGATTGGCACCTACAAACAAAACAACAAAAACTGGCCTCCTTTTTTTAAATTTGAGACTCATTTCTTTTTTTTAACACTCTCTCTCTCTCTCTCTCTCTCTCTCTCTCTCTCTCTCTCTCTCTCTCTCTCTCTCTCTCTGTGTGTGTGTGTGTGTGTGTGTGTGTGTGTATGTGTGTGTGTGTGTGTGTGTGTGTGTGTGTGTGTGTGTGTGTGTGTATACACAAGAGTACAAATGCTGGTGAGGCCTCAGGCCTCAGATTCCATGAAGCTGGAGTTGCAAGTGGCTGTGAGCTGCCCAGTGTGGCTGTCAGAAACAAAGTTCAGATCCTCTGCAAGATCTAATACTGCAGGAATATGAGGTGCTCTTCACCACCAAGGCATCTCTCTAGCTCGTGGCTGGGCCTTCTGATCACCTCATTTTCTATTCTTTTGTGTCTGAAAAAGTGAGAAACTTGTTCAGAGTTGGGCCAATGCTATAGTCTTTAGATCATGCTTGACACAGAACAGGAGAGTGTGAGCTGGCAACCAACCATGGTTTCAAAATGCAAGCAGCCATGTTTATTACTGATGGATATATATTCATTATATGCAATATTCATTTCACAAGGTCATTTTCAAGCAAGTATATGATGTACCTGAAGCATGCCCTCCATGTTTTCCTGCCTTTGCTCACCAGTCTCATTAATCTTCTCATTCCCCTACTGCATGATTCAATGTATCTTTATGAATTATAGGATCCAAAATTGAGAGAAAGTCTGATATTTATCTTTATGAAATTGACTTAATTTGCTTGGCATGATAATCTCATGTTGCATCCATTTTCCTGCAGATAACTTAAGTTTGTTTTGCTTTATGACGGCGTAAAATATATCCCCCACACATTCTCTATTCTATGCCGCGGGACACCTAGTTTGGTTCCTTAACTCAGATGCTGCAAATCCTCCTGCAGTGAACACTGACTGTTGTGTAGGCACCTCTGTGGCATACTGATGTGGAGTCCTTGAAGTAAATATTGAGTATGGTATAGCTGTGTCATTTGGTAGATTTCTATGGGGAAGTTAAGGATTATCTACACTGATTTCCACAGTGGCTGACTCCTTTGACATTCCATCTGGGATTATGTAAGGTTTCCCTTGCTTTGCATCCTTACTAATATTTGCTAACAAGCACATTTGGAAGTGTTCTTGATCTTCTATTTCACTCCACCTTCATTAAAAACCTGTACTTGTGTTTTAGAGTTGCTATGTCAATGTACCACAAATTAGTTGGCCTAACAAGAACATAAACTTATTTTTTATGTGGACTATGGCTAGTTCTAATACGAATTTCTTGTTAGACGTCTGTAAAGTACAAGATAAAGACATCGGCAAAGGGTAAAAGAAGGCCTGGCTCATAGGGAGAAAATAATGCCTTTTCACTATGTCCTCACACTGTAGCAGAGGCAAGGCAGATCCCAGGGGTCTCTTTTAAGATTTGCTTTTATTTTTAATTATTTGTATAAATCTGTGTGCACTCATACCACAGGAGTGCAGATACACAAGGAGACCAGAAGAGGGTGTTGGGAATCCCAGAGGTAAAGTTACAGGTAGTTGTGAGCCACCCAACATGGGGGCTGGAAATGAAACTTGGGTCCTCTGCACGAGAATAATGTAATTTTAACTTTTGACCCATCACATCAGCACTGTCAGCCCCACAGGTATCATATAAGAGTGCTAACTCTATTTGTGAGGGCTTCTCCTCCTAATGTAGTCTCCTCCCAAAGTCTCTGTCTACTAAAGTCTTTTTGGGGCTTTAGACTTCAACATGTGAATGAGTGGAGGTGAAAACAACATTCAGACTACAGGAATAAATCCATAATCATCTGTTCTCCCCTTCCTGGAACTATCCTAAGACTAAAGCCAAGCCTAGCCCAGCGCTATAGACATATAAGCATTTCCCCCTTGTTGCATGCTTTCAAAGCAAGTGCAATGTCCTGGGTACTTTCAGTGGCACTACTCCAACTCCATCTCCTTGGGAGGCAAACATATACCATTCTCAAATGATAAATTCTTGCTCTAGGCATTGACTTGAATAGATTACATAACCATTATTTTTCTTTGAGTTTTCAGTCTAGTGGTTTTGTGCATATAATCTGCCTCTCGCCATACTGCTGAGAGATAACGAGAATACTTATTAATTGCAAAAATGAGAACAAATGAATCAAAAAGGTCAAGAGTATCAAAAGGGCCCAAAATTTCAACACAATTTAAAAGTAAGGAGAATCTCAGAATCTCTTCTTCCCCTAAAGGGCCTCCATCTCTCTCTCTGACCCACAGTGATCTGGCTGTGGACACCAGAGAAAGGGCAGAGTCCTAAGATTTAAGAGCTCGAGGGAAATTAATCATATCAAGTAGAACATAAGAGAGACTGGATAACAAGTGAGTCCCAAGTACTGAAGGACAGTCACTGCCCCCAACAACCTGTCAGTTAATAATTTCATCTTTCCAAACAGGAGAAATATGAAATAGTATAACAACTATGAAGTCCTTTCATGAAAAGCAAAGGTTCATCATAATCACCAGCTCTGAAGTAATTTCAAGCTCTGCAGTCACTTATTCTGTGGCTTAAAAACTGCCATCCTTCACCAAATTAGTCTCTATGAAATCAATTTCTAAAACAATCAATACTCGCACACTCAGAAAAGAATGTCTGAGAAATAATAAAGACCGATAAAAGTAATCACTTTAGAGAAAACTCAAGCATGACCTTTTGGGCAACACCATTTGTTTAGCTGACACTCTCTAAGATAGATAACATTTTAAATAAATGAACACAGGCCAACTGTAATAAAGGGGGTATATACGAGAGTAATTTTTAACACTTATTTTTGGTTTAACTCTCAAACGAATCGAAACCTTCTTAGGAAACAACAAACACAGCTTCAATTTTAGTAATTTGTGAAAAGAAATAACAAAGCAGCATTAACAACAATAACAAAAAAAAAAACCTCTCTGGAAATCGCAGTAGTGTTTCTAGAACTCATCAAAGGAAACAGAAAATTAACAAAAACAGAATAACCTGTTATGGCAGCAAAAATGTCATGACAGCTCACCATCTTGTCAAACTGTATTTCTTTTATTGCCTGTCTGGCATCAGTCTGAAAGTGTCCAAATGCTTGTACCAAACAACTAAATATTTCATTCAGATGCATGTTTTTGTGTTTGCTTTTAAAGACTTCTTTACCCTCTGCCCTCCATTTATTTGTCACTGTCTTTTAGCATCAAGGGCATTGCCTCTTCTTCACATTATGCAATATTCATAAGACATGGTGTGCAGTAGCAGATAACAAACACACTGGAGATCTGCCAGCACTAGCCCCAACCTTCCTGACCCAGAACTCAGAGAAATTGATAAATATGCATCCACAACAACAGTATAAAATAATAATAGTACTGCTCAATAGGGACTAGGTTCTTCCTTTAAATGAGATTGGCTTTGTGCATAATGCTGCTTGATCTGTACAACAAATACAGAACTACCCATATTTTACATGAAAGGCAAGCTAGAGTCAGAGAAGCCAGGAGACATCACCAAGACCACACAACAAATATATCCCAAGGTCTCTCACCTCCAGTGCCATCGAGCGGCATTTATGCTTACACAGCTTCCCCTACCTGCCTTTTCTTCTTCTTGGTGAAGCAGGCACTGGAACGCAACGATGACACTTTTTCATTGTATGCCGTTAGCATCATCACACAGCTTTTAAGCTAATCACTGAATGTAGCAAAAACAAACAAATAAGCAAACAAATAAATAATGTCAGAAAAAGTCAGCAGTGGCTCAAAACTGCTGCAGTATGGATGGTGCTATAGCATAAACTTAATGAAATGGGGAAAGGGAAAAACAGTATACATAGAAGCAAAAGTTAATATTGGGAAGACTTGAGGCTGGAGAGATGACTCGGCAGTGAAGAGTACTGGCTGCTCTTGCAGAGGGCTCAGGTTTGGTTCTTAGCTCCAACATGGAGGCTCACAATCAATTGTGACTCCAGCTCCAAGTGATCTGACACTCTCTTCTGGCAATCATGGGCACTGCACACATATGGTGCATAGAAATGCATACAGGCAAAATACTCATACACATAAAATGAAATAAATCCATCTAAAAAAATTAGGTAAATGTTGGACTTTACTGTTTATTCTCTTTTAGACTTTTTCTGTTATTTGTCTATATTAACACATTGGTTTCTCACAATATTTATTTGTATTCATATATTAGACACGTAAGTTTTGTTGAGGTGCAGTGTATATACTTGCAAAGGCACCTCTGTTTCTGCTATCTCTAGGGATAAATTCACATCTAGAGACTGTCCACACCCATTGGCCATTGATGACTGTCCTCTACCTGAAAGTCATCAATGTTGGACCACAGTTTTCTTCCAACATTGCTCAGATTCAGTCCCCCAATTTCTTCTTTGACTTTTAAGGACTTCTCCTATGAAGCGACTGGGCTCACTCATTTTACTTCTCCTTCACCTTTTAACCTGATATATTCACAGATATGAGATCAGATATAGATCTGATTTGTATGTGAGGACCATGTTCCTGCATACCACAGCTGCCTCCTGACCCTCCCAAAATTAGCACCAATCCAAGACCTTTATACCAGGTAATTCTTATTAATGAAACATTTTCTATAATCCTGCTATCAAAAACCTGAAACCAAATTAATTCATTGTCATATGAAATAGACCAGAAGGTTAATTAATAAAATGTCAGCAATGTCCATCTCTGCATAGTAGAAGTATGTGTGCTGCTTCTTTCTCACTATGTGCTCTGTAAATTTTCCCATCATGGGTAGAGTTCATATTCAGAACAATGTTATTAAAAATGAAAAGTACTGTAATGACTACAAACAGACTAGTTTACAGCACAGCTAAAAAAAACTAAATAAGATACATACGTCTAACTACAGTGAGGTAAGGATGGAAATAAGAGCTCTCATTGCAAGGGAGCTTGCCAGGTGGACAAATGTAAAGGCATCTTGAAACCAATCTAGACCAAAAAAGGAGTCAGAGGATAAATACAATGACCAGAGGTTGGTTATTCATGTGTTCTTGCCATCAATCACTTCAAAGAGGATGGATCAGGAGAAGGACATCATCCCACACTGAGGAGCTTATGTCTGTTGTTTGTTTGTTTGTTTTGTTTGTTTTTAAAAGGAGGATTCTGGTTGGCATCCTTTTAAACAACTATTTTATTTTGGGTTCCTTAAATCTCTGTCTCCCTACTCCACTCAAATCCCTTCCAATAACCCAACACCAGATACGGGAGAAAGAAAGTTAGAAGGGTGAGGGGGCATAGTCTTCCTTAGCTGCTTCCTGATGTTCAGGGCCACCGGATTCCTTTAGGGCAAGTCCAATCCTCCTTTCAGGACATCTCCAATTTCTTCTCAACAGCATCGAGGAGCAGCAGGGGGAAGTACTAGCAGCCTTCTTCCTTCTCAGAGCCCACAGTCTCTCTTGGGTCTGGCTTTTATCTCCAGTGACAAACAACACCTTCCCCCCACAAGGTAGTTCACAGCTGACAAATATCATGTGCCCTTTCAGGAAGAAATTATCAGCTGTGGAAAAACTGCAGTGGCCCCCATATCTCACACCTGGGATTAAAACAAAAACATGTTTACATATAAAGTAAAACTTCACAACAGGATTCAAGAACAGTAAAGGACATGGGTAAATTTTTAAAAATATAATGACATATTTGAGTTGAATAGAAGAAAGTACACAAAGAAGCAAGCTCAAGACCCACCCACCATCACAACCCTGACTTTGTTAACATAGGCCAGTGTCGCGGCTTCTCCACTTCTGCTTTCTATAACTCTACAATATGAATGCAGATATAGCCCAGCACTTCATACAGCTGTTATGAGAACCAGACTGTACAGTATGTCCAAGGAGCACTTACTGAACTAAAAGAAGCCATCATGAGGACAGAAGGAACTTGCGACTAAAAGCTGAAGTGGCCCAGTCAGGTAAAGGTAGCACTCTATAGGTAAAGCAGACATGCCAGTGTCATGTAATCCCTACACTGCAGAGGCTAGAGCCAGAGGGTCATGAGTTACGATCAAAGTCCTGGGGATAAGGATGGGAGGGGTGGGATGCAAGTGAGTAGAACATAGGCTGGCATCTTAATAGCTGTGGGAGATGTATCAGTTTTAAAGACATGAACACTAAAGTACCAGGCAGCTAATTAACTTGTCTTGTCATACAACAGTAAATGCTTTTGGAATCCTCTCAGTTCAAATTCTATGCTCCTTACTCTGTCTATATTTTCTAATGAAACAAGAAGTCAAGCTTTCAAAGAGCCTAAGAACAGGCATCAGAGCCTAATAAGTACACAGAGTTTTCTTCAGACCAGGCACCAGGCACTGTTTACAACAAACACTTTGAATATATAGTCACTTCCTAACCCCACCAAGTATCATGTGACATAATTGCCCTCATTGTTACAGATAAAGAAAACTGGAACACTGAGATATGTAAATAAGGCTGAAGATCATCACATAGATGATAGAAGCATGGACCAAAATTCAAATCCTGGCAGCCAGGCACACCAGAATCTGTATTCACAGTAACTGAGATACACGGTTCATGAGCAGGTGCACACACACACACACACACACACACACACACACACACACACACACACACACACACACACACACACACACACACACTGCATACTGCCTTCTAAGCACTGACAATGACTACATCCATTACCAAGGGTCAGGCACTGACAGGGGCTCTTGAAATATGAGGTTGAGATAAAACGCTTAGGGAATGTGGCAGTACTTTGGAGCATGGCAAGTGAAGAACAAGGGAAAACAGATATTATGGGTGAACGGTGTGAAAAACCAAGAAGAGAAATCACTAAAGACAGGATTGTTGGTGCTTCTCATTTATTTGCCATAGGCTTATGAGTATGCATGTTTATTTTTCTTGTCAGATGTTCAACATTCCATGAGTTGACAGATTTTAGATCATGTAAACATGTAATGGATTCTATCCAGTTCCACAACACTATATTATTTGAAGATAGGGGCCTGAAGAGATAGCTCAGCAGTTAAGGCCATTAATTGCTGTTATAGAAGACCAGAATTCAATTCCCAGCACCTGAACGGTAGCTTGTGACCATCAATCATCGACCATCCCTAACTGCAGCTCCTGGGGATCCTGCACTCTCTTCAGGCCTCCTAGATATCATGCACACACATAGCACATGTATATACATGCATGCAAAATACACATAAAAAATTTAAAACATGACTATATAAATAATAATCTTTAAAAAAAATAATAAGTGTATTCAGGCTACAAAACCATAGAACTATCTAGACTCTCTCAAGATAGAGAGGGAGCTCTGTCAAAAGATGGCTGGGAGGGGAAGAGAAAATCAATTCAAAGAGAAAGAAGTTAGAGAACTACCTAGTAAGAACAGAGATGAGTGTCTTGAGATACCCTGGCATAGTGCATAACTCAGCCTTGAATCACAATGGCAAAACACATAAAAGGAATTTAAAAAAAAACTAAGAAAAGGAAAACAGACATAAAGAAAAAGATTTCTTTTGGCTCATAGTTTTAGAGGCCTCAGAGCGTGGGCATTTGCTCCATTGTTTGTGGGTTAGGATGGATCAGGAAGTGTGAGGTAGAACAGTGATGCTTACCTCATGGTGAGCACAGTTTTATACACAGTTTTATAAAAAATAACTTTAACAGGAAACAAAGGAAAGAAGAGCCAGGCTTAAGTTAGCCCTTCCAGGACACACCTCTAGTAACCTATTGCCTCCTGACTGGCCCTACTTCCTGAAATTCTCACCACCTCCCAACACCACTATCAGCAGGTAAATAAGCTGAGACTACAACACTGGGGAAAACATTTCACATCTAAGCTCTAATACCTCATATCTATCTGTCACACTAAAGAAAATACAAATTTGAGGTGATGGCATATTTAGAAATAAACCAGAATGTGCATGATTCCTTAAAAGGAAGAAGAAGAAGAAGAAGAAGAAGAAGAAGAAGAAGAAGAAGAAGAAGAAGAAGAAGAGAGAAGAAGAAGAAGAAGAAGAAGAAGAAGAAGAAGAAGAAGAAGAAGAAGAAGAAGAAGAAGAAGAAGAAGAAGAAGAAGAAGAAATGCAAAAAAATTAAGAAAGAAAAGGAAAAGCAGAAACACTAAATAATTCTAACGATTAGCCTAAAGCCCCCTTACAAATCACGTTTAGGTAATAGCTTTTATACTGCATTTATTTTTCAATTTCTGAGATGTCAATCTGGGAGGCGCTGTTGAAAAACAATGAGGTTGGAGATTACTCTGGCAATTACCCCCAAATAATAGATTGCTGAGTTTGACAAACCTGTAAACTTTTTTTTTAAGTTGTGTTTTTGTTAGAGGCAGTGAGCTCTAGAGAAAAAGGGCATCCAGGACACATTAGAAAAGTTGGTCACTCCAAGTATAAAGTGAACCTTTACGGGATAGGTTTATATAGGGCTATGGAATAATCTCAGAAACAAATTGTGTTAAAAACCAATAATAAAAAAGCAGCTGTATTTCCTTCAAAAACCTCCAGGGTGCTAAATTCAGCAAGACACAAAAATGAATGAACAATGCTTCTCAATAGGAGAGCTGTGATGCCCTCACCCAAGTACCTAACACAAGGGAGCTTGCCATTTGAGTTTCCAAGAAAGCACTGCCCTTTCCCTGCACTGTCGCTCACTTCAACTGTTTCTTATATGTCAGAATAAAGCCCCTGGAAATTGTCATTGTGGTATTGAAAGCCTAAATCTTCCAAGCTGTTATTAACTTTTAAAGACCCTCTGAAAATGTAACTCTGTGATGTCCAAGAAGGTAGTATTTCTGCCAATGGCCAAAACCACACGCATCTCAAACCTCTACAGTTGTCTCAATAAAACAAAGACTTGAATTTTGTAGTCTGACCAAGAGCCAGATTTTTATTCTATTCAACAAGTGGTGTGTGTGTGTGTGTGTGTGTATCTCTTACTGGGCAACTATAATTCATGATATGGAAAAAATCACAATACTGATCAAAGCCAGAAGAATTTCCTACTTTTGTGGCATTCACAATATAGAGGAAAGATATGTATTCATGAAATATTCACATAAATAAATAAATAAATAAATAAATAAATAAATAAATAAATAATAACAACATGGTGAGCGCTGTCACAATTAAAACTGCATCCTGTAAGTGGCGGGTATGGGGTGGGCATGAATCTGGGCTTGGCAAAGTATGTCAGTTGTCACTAAAGCAAGGCAAAGATGGAGTATAAGATGTGAATATTCTGGCTGGAAGGGGAGATATTGTTGGACCCTAGAGTCCACTCGGGTAGGGGGTCGTTGCGAAAGACCACTCGAGGACCAGAGTGTTGATGCAAAAGCACAAGGTTTATTGCTGACACGTGTCAGGGGGCCTCAGCACTCACTCGGAGGGAGGCACACCGAGTCACTGCTACAAGGTATTCTTAAAGGCTGAAACCGCAAAGGTTAGGAGGGGCTGCGTGCCCTATGTTAGGATTGGCTCTGGTGGTCGCTAAGGGTGCTTGTCTAAATGTTATTGGCTATTGCAGGGGTCGTTGGTCTTGGGGGCTATTCTTGGTAGGGAGGGGTGTTGGGGAGTTTCCAGAGAATTTCCAGACGGTACTTTTCCGAAAATTGTTTACCTTAGTTGAAATTGTTTATCTCAGTTGGCCACCTTGATCTCAGAAACTGAAGCTGGCCTTCAATTCTTTCTGGGTCATTTTCTCAAGCTTGTCTCGGTCACGTTCCCAGGCTTAGGCTGAGAGAGAGAGAGACTTACAATCTCACGTGCCAAGATCCTGCAGCAGGATAGAGAGAAAGGGTTCCTGGAATGAAAACAGCCTTAGGTGGTAGAGGCTACAGTATGACTGGAGGCTGACAAGACAGACATTCTCAAACATTGTCAAACCATGCTGAGTTAAGGATTTGGATTCCTACAGGCATAATGGCAATGCAGTGAACCAAGGGTTGGTAGAGGCAGGATAGGAATTAGATTAGTATTTTGGGAAATCACTCTGCTGCTCAGGAGTGAATATATTGGTAGATCAAGAGCTAATGACAGAACTAAAGCAAGGGGCATTGAAAGAAGCTAAGAATTAGATATCAACTGTACACAGAATTCACAGAACAATGAAGACAGCCTCTTAATCCATTTTCAGACACATGTATGGTAGGGATGAGGGCACAGAGAGATGACTCTGGTAAAGTGCCAGTTCTTGTATGGGAACCTAATCTTCAGAACTCATGTAAAAAAGCAAGAGGTGGGAGCTTACTCTTTAACTGCACTAGGGAGGCAGATGAGAGAAAGGGGGGAGGGGGAGAGGGAGAGAGGGAGAGAGAGAGAGAGAGAGAGAGAGAGAGAGAGAGAGAGATTAGTCAAGTTCGTTGGCCTACCCCATGATCATCAGGTTCTATGAGAGATACTACCTCAAACAATTTAATGTAAATTATGGCCAGATGACTCACTAGGTAAAGCATTTACTGAGTAAGCTTGCTGAGCTGTTGTTTATCAGAACCCATGTAAAGATGGAAGGATTGAGCGAACTCTACAAAATTATCCAACCATCAAATACTCACTATGGAACATGCACCCACACATGTATCATACACACACATCCACATGCATATACATAAATGCATGTGCATACATATATGCACACGTATACACATAACTATACTGACTGATTGACTGATTGATTAAAAGTGAAAAGTGGTCAAGGAAAGGCATCCAAAGCCAATCTCTACAGGCTTTCATACACACATGAATGTGCATGTAAATGTCCATGTGCAAACATCCACACTAAATATAAATCACATACAAACATACACACACACACACACACACACACACACACACACACACACACACACACCACATTCAGTCTTCTGGTGACATTCTGTACTCTTAAACAAATTATATATTTTTCTGTGTAAGTTTCAAAGTTATTATGGCCAGGTGTTTCATAAATTTTATAGCCTTTGAACTTACACTAAATATTATGTAACACACCTAGCAAGTTCTGGGAAGGACCTCATAATCAAGCACAAAGCAAATGTTTGAAGCAAAACATACAACCGTAATTCTACATGGGTTAAATAAAGGCAACTGGTAGGCTTCTGTGATGGTTTGAATGAGGATAGCCCCCATAGGCTCTCACATATTTGAATGACTGATTCCCAGTGGGTGAACTATTTAGGAAGGATTAGGAGGTATTGCTTTCTTGACAGATATGTGTCATAAGAGGTGAGCTTTGAGGTTTCAAAAACTCATGTCTATTCTCTGTGTCTCTGTGTCTGTCTGTCTGTCTGTCTGTCTGTCTGTCTGTCTCTCTCTCTCTCTCTCTCTCTCTCTCTCTCTCTCTCTCTCTCTCTCTCTCTTTCCCTGCCCCCCTCTCTCTCTCTCTCTGCTTCTAACTTATAGACCAGATGTATGCTCTCAGCTACTGCTCCAGCACTATATCTGCCATGCCTTCTGCCATGCATCTTGCTGGAAGAAGGTTCCTTGCTGAATAGAAATGGACTAACCCTCTGAAACTATAAGAAAGCCTTCACTTAAACGCTTTCTGTTATAAGTTGCCTTGGTCATGGTGTCTCTTTACAGCAATAGAATAGTAACTAAGACAGCCTGTTTCAACTCAGACTAAAAAAATTACTTCTTCAGAACTATTTGAAATTCAGAACTTCAAAGAGAATATGAAATTTTAGTCCTTCCTTTAATGGATAGTAGGAACCAAGAACTCATTGTAAACTGTAGTGTCTAGACAGGCAGTAAATGCTATAAAATAACTTGCCAATAAATAAAATAGATAGATAGATAGATAGATAGATAGATAGATAGATAGATAGATAGACAGACACAAATAGAGCAAGCTTCTGTATTACAAACTGGCTAGCAACATACATTTAGGAACTATTACTCTATAAAATGCAAGCAAAGGCAAGACTTATATTTGGGATACAAAGTGTCCAACGACAAGAGGCTGATGTATAACGGCTTGTGCCAGATGATGGGTGTTTAGATGGGGGTTTGGGACTGACAATAACTTCTCTGCCTTCATCAATGGGCTAATTAGTTTACTGACTTAAACTGAACTAGGAGGTGGTAGAACCAAAGAAAATAGGGCCTAGTGTGTGTGGGTCACTGGAGTATGTTTTTGAGGAGTATCTTAGTCTGATATCCATCTATCTGTCTATCTATCTATCTATCTATCTGTATCTCTTTTCCTGAATTGTAAGGTGAGTAACTCTGCAACTTCACAACCTTTTTACCATGATGTTTTGCCTTTTTGTGGCCCAGAAACAAAGGAGTGGGTTAACCATAAACAAAAACATCAGATGTTATGAGTCAACATAAATCTTTCCTCTTTTTTAAGTTGTCCTATTAAGTATTTTTTCATGCCAACAAAAGATTTGACTAACACCCACATACATACGTACACACAATGGTACTGAGAAGCAGTGTCATTGCTGTGACTAAACCTTATCATATCAAACATTTGGAACTGATTTGTGAGAGGGATTTAGGGAAGTCTGTTCGTGTGGGCTCAAGAGGCCTTTAACTGCTGTAAACAGAGCTTAATGCACAATTCATGTGTATGTTCAAAAGAATGGGACGCAAATGGGTGTGCAGACAGTAAACATCATGCTCATGGAAATTCAGATGAGAATGAGGGCTCTGTTGGAGACTAAAACCTATTCATGTTACATTGTGGCAACGAAGATTTTTTACATCTTCAGAAATCTCAAAGGAAGCTAAGTTTAAAGCTAATGAGCAGCTTGTGACATGGTTATTGGTGGCTACCTTTAGCCAGGTATATAGTGAAAATTTGAGAATGTGAAGGTTTAAAAAAACTTGAAGTTCATCCAGAAAAGAAACATGCCAACTCCATTCTTCCTGAATAAGTTTACTGCTGCTGCCATTGCCCATGGACCTCAAACTACCAGTTCTTCTTGCTTTCTGTGGTGACTCACACTAGCAATTCTCCATAGAGTTTCTAGGCTAGGACTACTTCATTACTCTCTCTTATCCTGAGGCTGCAAACATCTTTTCTTTTCCCATATCTTTTCTAATGTAATGTCTATTTATTTTCATGGCTATTTACAGATTTAAGGAAGTTTTGACAAAAGATTGATTAAACAGAAACTATACATGCCTTTTTCATGTAACCACTTTATAAAGTGAAATATATTTCTATATTTTCTATTTCTCCTTTATTGAAAATAGATTTTTATACAATATAATCTGAATAGTTTTCCCTCCTCCTACTCCTCTGAGTTCCTCCCTATCTTCCCTCCCATCCTAATCTGCACCCTTTCTGTTTCTTGTTAGAAAACCAACAGGCAGCTACGGAATAATAATAAAATAAGATATGATAAACCAAAAACAAAAAATTTGAATAGCACAAAATAAACAAATAGAAGAAAAGGAGCCAAAGGAAAAAACACAGGAAATACATTTACACAAATAGACAGCAACATGCACAAATAAAAATCCCCCAAAAAATACAAAATCAGAAGCCATATTATGTACACGAAGGGCATGTAAGGTTAAAAATGCCCTGACAAAATATTATAAAACAAAATACTTATGAAGATGCCATTGGGTTCATTTTGATCAGGCTATCTACTGCTGGTCATGGGGATCACCCTTAAAAGTGGTTTGTATGCCCAGTGAGACTCCATTGGAGAAAACTAATTTTCCATTTGAGAGTGGTTATCAATTGCCAACAGCTTCTAGGTTGGGCTTGGGGGCTTAGGTCCACGTCTTTCTGGACTGAAACCCCATCTGATGTAAACCCATGCGAGCCTTGTGCATACTGCTTTAGTCTCTGTGAACTCCTAAGTTATCTATTGTACTGTGTTTAGAAGGCCTTTGCTTCCTTGGTGTTCTTCATGCCCTCTGGCTCTTATATTCTTTCTACTTTCTCTTCTGAAATGTTTTCTGAGTCCAGAGGGGAGGGATTTGATGGAGATAACCCACTTAGGACTGAGTGTTTTAACCTTTTTTACTCTCTGAACATAGTCTGGTTGTGGGTCTCAGTATTTGTTCCCATTTACTGCAGGAGGAAGATGGCTGAATAAGGTACTTATTGATGAATACAGAAGAATATAATTAAGAGTCATTTTATTACTACCTCCTTTTAGCAGATTAGTAGTATTTGACTTTCCCCTAGGTCCATGACTTCTCTAGTAGTTCTTGACCACTCAAGTAGTGATGGACATGGGTTCTATCTCATGGGGTATCCATTAAGCAAATAAGCTATTGGTTGGTCACTTCCACGAGCTTTGTGTGGCTACTGCACCAGCATATCTTATTGTAGATTGTAGGTTTGTAGATGGATTGGTACTCATCTTTTCGCTTTTGGTAGCAAGCAGAGGACTTTCCAATACCATGAACACTAGTCTGTAAGTGTGAATGTCCTACATCATAGGTACCTACTTGACTTCTCTGAGTTCAGTTCAATGAGTTGTACAGGTGTTGTCTTCAGCAATAGGGACTTCCATGAGTTATGGAAGCAACCAATATTCGTATTCTGGGTTGTTAGGGACACATAGGACACCTTTGGCCAAAAATTCAATAATCTATAACCCATTCCCAGTACTGGAAGCTTCATTTGGTGCTGAGATATGCCCAGTTGGTGCTCTGTTCTCCCCCATTTTAGGTGATTTCATTTAGATCACCTTCATACATGTTTATATTTTAGAAAGTTTCTACTATGTTCAGTTTCTATGCAACCCTCCATATGGCCTTTATTTTTGATATCTATCTTTGTATTTCTTTCCCTACAATTCCTTTTCCATCCCTCCATTTGATGCCCCTCATTTTATACCTCCCCTCCACTTGTCCATCCACAACTGCCCATAGTTTTTCCCTTTCCTAGGGAACTATATCCTTTTCCCCAATTCCTTAATCTATACATAACTTCTGTAGTTTTATGGATGGAAATTTGTTTACCAGTGACTTAACAACTACCATCCACATATAAGCAAAAGCATACCATGTTTGACTTCCTGGATCTGAGTTACCTCACTCAGGATGATTTTTTTCTAGGTCCATCCATTTACCTGAAATTTTCATTGTTTCATTTTTAATGGCTAAGTAATATTTCACTCTGTAAATATACCACATTTTCTTTAGCCATTCATTCACTGATGAACATCTAGACTATTTCCAATTTTTGACTGTTATGAATAGAGTAGAAATGAACATGCTTAAGCAAGTGTCCCTGTGGCAGGATGAAGCATCCTTTTGATATATGTCCAAAAGTAATAGAGCTATATCTTGAGGTTGATCTATTCCCAGCTTCTTGAGGAACCAGAACACTGATTTCCATAGTAGCTGTACAAGTTTTCAGTCTCACCAGCAATGAACAAGTCTCTCTTACTCCACATCCTCACCAGCATGAGCTGTTATTTGTTTTGTTGATCTTGGCCATTCTGACTGCTATAAAATGGAATGTCAAAACAGTCCTGAATAATAAAAGAATAGCTAGAGGTATCACCATCCCAGTCTCAAATTGCACTACAGAGCTATAGTAATAAAACCAGTAAGGTATTATTGACACAAAAACAAACACACTGATCAATAGAATCAAATTGAAGATTCAAACATATGCCCATACACCTGATTTTTTTTTAAGAAGCTAGAAATACACACGAGGAAAGGGGAGCATATTCAACAAATGGTGCTGTTCAGACTGGATGGCTGAATGTAGAAGAATGCAAATACATCTGTATTTATCACCATGCATAAAATTCAACTCTATATGGATCAAAGACCTCAACATAAGACCAGCCACATTGAACCTGATAGAAGAGAAAGTAGGGGATAGCCTTGAACTCATTCAAACAAGAAAAGAATGTGAACAGAACATAAATATCACAGACATTAGGAACACAATTAATAAATGGGACCTCACGAAACTTAAAAGCTTCTGTATGGCAAAGGACACCACCATGCAGACAAAGTAGCAAGCTACCAAATTGGAAAAGAGTTTTACCAACTGTGCATCTGATAAGTAAATTAAAAAAAAAACCCTGGACATCAAGATAAGTTATTTTTAGGTATAGATAGTTTTTTTAAGTTGATAGAGATGAGATATGATATATATTGATTTACATTCAGAATTTCAGACTCACAAGATAGAAAAGATGTTTTCTTCAGGGTTGCCAAATTCAAATAACCAAAACACTATGAATATAACATTTATATAATTCCTGAATATTTCATGGTTCTTCTTTTTGTATGTAGTATGTAGTTATGTGTAAAAATAAAAACCTGTAAAATATTTTTAAAAAGAAAACAAATAACCAAATTCAAAAATGAGGTACAGATATAAACAGAATTCTCAAATGGATATGAAACATTTAAAAGAAATATTCCACATCCTCAACCATCAGGCTGCTAGCTTTTTAACTGAGCATTCACCAGATTTTCTGGTTTTTAAGAATGCCGAGTATCCATGAAAGTCACATGATATCCATCCTTGAATCCTTCAAATATCTTTTAGCCATGTAGAGATACGTATAGAGTTTTCTTCAGAGCTTTACACAATGACTTCTAATGCCACACTTCACAGGCTAAGGGCACAGTCCTTCATGAATCTGCCCTCACTTCAGACATCAACTACAAGCTTGAGGCCTCTCAGGCCATGTTCTCTTCTGTGCTCAATTTGGAAGTTTCTACTATTATCCCAAGTTCAATACTTCGCTAAAATGGCCCATGTAACTCAATAAATGCTATACTTGGGAGTATAGTTTTGTAATACCAAAAAGGATAGTCAGAATCAGGCAAAAGAAAGGCTGTAGAGCAGACGTTAGAGAACACGGAAACAAAACCTTCTGGTGTTGTGCTTTCACCTGAGGACAGTTCTATCCCACCCCCAACACATGGCTGTGTAGCAATAATCACATGTAAGTTTATTCTACAGTAGAATCATGGAACAAGTGGGATGCACACGCAGTGTATTGCTCATAGTGCTGATTAATGAGGTCCAAGATCAAGGCAGAGATTCTATGTCCAGTAGGCACCTTTTCCTTCTATAAAGGACTTTCTGTGTGTCTTAATGTTGTGGAAACAAAAAATAAAATCCCCAAGGCCTCCTTCATAGGAGCCATGAAAAAAAAAACAAAAACAAAAACAAAAAAGAATGCAGAGTGTTCATTCTTGGGCCACACAGCCTCCTATTCTGTTCCTTTGGTGAGTTCACCAACACATAGGAGCTCTACTACATCGTGGCCTCTCAAGTCACCATGTACACTTACCAGTTTCTGCTACATTTCAGCATGTTGCTACTTTTCACTGAGTTGGCTTTTTCCTCCACAATGATACCCAGAAGAAATTAACTCCCCATCTATCCATCTTAATATCCATGGTTCACTTGTCTTCAAGTTCCAGAGGAACTTCAGATATCTTGAGGAATGTTCATTTTACAGTACTCTGTAAACAATCTGTGGCAAGAGTACTTTGAACCTACGCCTGACCAGGAGACAATGATATTGTAAGAATTATATTGCCTACTTCATTCCAGGTACCATTGAGATCTTACCCTTGTGCAACCCCCTGCTATTGTCTTAGACCTCAAGCCTGAACACTCTCATCCTCCTTCATAGAACCAGCAGCATGGATTCAATTAGCTCATAAGTTCCACAATCACTGATATGAGTCACCAGCATCACAGAAAGATCAGCTAGGCCAACATAATATTAAAGCAAACAATTGAAACCAACAGTTATTCTCATCAATTTTGCCTTCAAATAAATATACCAGACGAAGAGCCCAAGTCAAAATCATGGACTCTACATTTATGGGTCTAGGTAAGTTAGAACTTTGATTTCCTTTTGTAAAATATATCCAGATAGTAATAACAGTAGAAGCTATTCTATCTCATCCACATGGGTTCTGTGACTATCATATAAGATCCAATGAAAATAAAAGCTACCTTGCAGTGTATGGCTCACTATTATTGTCATCTGCTGTTTTATTGTGGAAGTTCTTTCAGCAGGGAAAGATGCTCTATTAATGAAAAATATCCTCAGAAACATAAAAATCTTCATTGTCAGATCTTTATTAAAAACATAAATGAACATTTATTTGGGCTTTACCCTAGGCTAGCCACAGTTTGTGGATATTTTCCATGTATTATATCACTCAGTTCTAAGGTCTCCTTTGAGAACCATGTCTTTGTGTACCTTTTTCAATTACTAAGTGTTTCAATTACTAAGTCTTTATCTCAGACTGAATATGGTTTTATGAAGGTCAAATTCCCTTATAATCGATGATTATCTTGGAAATAATGATACCTCAAATAAGCATAGTGATTGACATAGAGAGCAAAAGTCACATTAAACTGTCCTAACAAAATGCACATGATTAGTCTTTCACACCAGGAAAGGAAACTTAGGTAGAGATTGTGGCCGGAAAAGAATGAAACTCAGGGCAGTGAGCTCGAGTCTTTAAAATGTACTGTTTTCCTTTTTCAGTTTTCATGTGTGTGCATGATGCATGTATGTACTTATGCATGCATATATGTGGGTATATGGAAGGGTGTACATGCATGTGCATACACATGCAGGTAAAGGTCTGTGGTTAGTGTCATGGATCATGTATGGTCACTCTTCTATTTTTATCATTGAGACATGGTCTTTCAGTCAAACTCAGAAGTCACTGATTTGAGTGGTTCACCCTAATCTGCTTGCTCTGGCCATCCTGTGTCTCTGCCTGCTGAGGCTTGGATTACAGGTGGCCACCATACCCATTTGGTATTTCCTGTGGTATTTTAAGAATCCAAATTCTAGTCTTTATATTTGGATGGAAGTGCTTAAACCACTGAGCAATCTTTCCGGTCCCAACATGCACGTTCTCAATCACTGCACTCTAGAGTCTCTGTAGAATGACCCAAGAAAAGCTATGTTGCAACCAGATTTTAATGAGCAAGTGCTAAATTCCCTTGCTCAGATCATTTCTTTCAACTATTTCATTTGGAAGGAAAATAAAACAGCATGAGACACAACAGAAAGTAGTGAGTGTCATTAAACTGGTATAACAAATGTTAGTATGGAGAAAGAGACAATCTAATGGCCCTGTGGAAATGAAAAAGCAAGGCTTGCACCTTGGTGCAATTCTCCAGTCTCCCTTTCAATCCTCCTAATAACTCTGATTTATGGCATGTGAAATACTACAGCAGAAGGAAAATCAATTCCTGTTTGCTTTGCCCTGCACCTCCTTCCCTGTGTCAGCGGTACCGTAGAAAGCCACCATATAGACCAATACTTTCTACCACAGTTCAACACCCCTTCTCTTCCCATTGCTTTTGGGTTTTTTCCTACAATGAGACAGAGAAGCAATTACCTCTCTGTCTGCTCATCATGATACCCATGCTTCATTGGGCCAGAAAGAAAAGGAAATGAGAATGAGAAAGCTAAAACCAAAGACCTAAAACGTGAGGAAGATATACAAAGTTTTTAATTCAATGAGATTTGCATAGAAATGTGCAGTTAAAGTTTACACCTTCCTCTGTTTCTTAGGGGGAAAGCTTAATTGCCTCTTACTAAGGCAAGAAAAGCTCAAATAATAATAAACTTTTAAGATTCATGAAGGCTGACATGCTGTACCTTGCATTTATATTGTGACTTACTATAAACAGCACATGTTCCATATCTTTTTTCATTTATTACTGAAGCAATACCCATTTATTAAGCAATTATTTGAGCTTAGAATCTGAAAGGATTTAGTGGGGGGACATATGACTTGGACAGAAACAAAGGGCTGCTCATTGAATGGAGTCATTTGCATGTATTGTCTGTAGTTCCCACAACAACCCACAAGGTGAGACTATCAGTCAAGATTATAACACAGTCTGAAGTTCTCTAACACATACTGTTAAGATAACCCAGAGGAACTCAGAAATGGTAGCAGGTGGCCACAGGAGCCATAGCTTCCCACAGAGTGAGGCAGCCAATCCTGGGACACAAAAGGAAGAAACAGAGGGGAACACTATACACTCACTGTGCTCCTGCCTTCTGGCCTTCTGTTTGCTCCCCTGACATCACTTAACTGAGTGAACACAATGGGGGCCAGAGGATAAGCTGCCATAAGACGGGAGCCTCCTGAGCACAGAACATGGTAAGGAAGGTGAAAAGTGTGTCTAAAGAGGAGATCCAGCATTATCTTTCCTGATACACCCTTCCCTTTTGTACCAATTTGTATCATCTAGTTGTATCTTTAATACAACTGAAAAATCACTCCAAGTCAGAATGAGGTGATGATGATCCAGTCTCTTGAACTGGAACCTAAAACATGAGCAACTACAATATTTTAATAAGAGACCGAAAGCATAAGAGGGAAAGAGGAACAAACCAGCTAGCATAAAATGCAACTGTTGGAATGTTCCTCTGCAGTCTCTGTAACTGAGCACAAGGCCTGAATAGCTGAGTTTAGCAGATAGCCTTCCTCTTCCACCATTACAAACTCCTCTTGCCTTTCTCATGTTTCTCAATGGGATTGTGTTCTTTATTGACTAGGACTTGATCTAATGGGTCACTGTGGCCCTAATCCTCTATGAGTCCACTGTTGTCGTTGACAGAAAACAAACACTTTCTCACTTAAAAAAAAATTACTTTTATGCTTTTCTTCAAGGATTCTGATGTCCCATAGACATCCACTATATAAACCCAGCCTATACCCAGAGCCAAGAACACTCACTCTCCTGGATGTCTTTCTGACACATGGATCAACATGAAACAGATACACTCAGCTACACAAAGATCAATGTTTCTGTATCAGATAAAGACGTTTAGAGATCTCGGACAGCAGAGATGGCTCAGTGGTTAGAACATCTGCCTTTGATTTCAGAGGACCTGGGTTTGGCTCCCAGCACCCACTTAGAGACTCATAGCCATTTGTTTTCCAGTTCCAAGGGATCTGACACCCTCTTCTGGACTCCAGAAGCACCAGCCGTGCATGTGGTACATAGACATAGATACTGGCAAAACACTCATACACATTAAATAAATTAAATTGAAAAAAAAAAAGAAATTAAGACTGCAAGAGGCAGAAGAGTTTACCTCAGGCCACGCAGTCTAAATCCTGTTATTCCATAACCCACTAACATCAGACAGAAGAGGAAAAAGTCTTTCAGCTTCTTGTCAGTGAGAACTAGGTTCATCATGGATGCAAACTAATTATCAGCTTAAAACACTTTGTTGTACTGATAAGTAAATCCAAAGTTCCCTCCTATGGTCATTAAAATTAAAATGTAAATTTTATGATGAGCATGGGGTTGAAAGAGCTCTGTTAGCTCACTCCGTGTAATGTGTTCTTAAACATGACTTCACCCCTAATCAGCACTATCCCTAATCAGTAACTTGGATAGTGATGTCTAATAGAAATACAATGGGATGTGACTTTGCACTCTCCAAAAACCATGTTTTGAAAGGTAAACATAAATAATTGAAATTTATTTTAATAGTATATCTTAACCTAATATGTTCAAAATATACTCATGAACACATAGTTCATCTTCATAAAATTGGCTCACTGCGATATTTTTATAACTTAATGAATAGTTACCTTGATTATAGCAAAATATTACAGGTGATATAATGAATACAATGATAACAAAATATTAGAGATGTGATAGATGTTCTGATTTACAGTCTTGGATAATTGTAAGTTCATAGAACATCATTATCAGGACTGTTGTAACTTCAAAATAAGGAGAAAAACAATAGTACATGGAGAGGAAAAACAGTGTTGATGTCTGGCCTTCATAAGCCAGACATGTACATATTCATGCATATACACATACACACACACATATTCTGAGCCTTAGTGTTCTATAAGGTAAAAATGGGGCACATCTGAAATGCCAATAGAGCACACTTCATAAAGACAATTGACAATCACTCAGAGCCTTGCACTTAGAACAGCGATGTTCTTTGTTCATTGCTTGGCTGTCATAACCTTATAATTCTTAATAATGTAACTGAACTTGTGGTTTTCAAATGACACCTGATGAGACAACAGAGAATGTGAGTGGACAGAGAAGATCCATGCTGCATGGAAGACATATACGTCCCTTTTTAATTTTCTGTCACTCGGCAGCATCCATACTGTCTCATTAGCAGAGAATTTCAGGATTTAGGCAATATGCAATGGTTCAATAGGAGTCACAGTCTGTACAGGGAAGGTATACAACTGAGTTAGCAGACAGCCAAGAGGGGCCACATTTCTATTTGAGCCATACTTTGCTTCAAATTCTGGACATTTCTTTTTGTAAGAAACATGGAGTTCTAAGAAGCATGAGCAACCTATGACCCACCACCACACCCTTTTAACTTGTGTTTCTTCCTTAACTTAATTAAGCATGCTGTGAATAATGACAGGTCAAACAAGTAAAGTCAAGCACCCGAAAGTGCCTTTCTCTTTGCCCTCTCTCAATCATCAGTGCACTTCCAGTGAAGAATATGAGAAGAAATGTGCATGTGCCAGGAAGACAAGGAATAGCTGGAGAGTTGGCTTGGGGACACATTGTCACTCTTCTGACAAGAACAAAACACTTGTGTGCAAGCTTGAAGGACCACCGGGATGACTCTGGTGATTCTTCTTAGACATTAAATGCTCTTGTATTTGTATTTTTTTAAAAATTAGAATTGAGCTGGAGAGACGGCTCAGCAGGCAAGAGAACCCACTGTCCTTGCAGAAGAATCAAGTTCACTTCCCCACACCCAAGTCAGACAGCTCAAAACCAGCCATGACTCTGGTTCTGAGGACTCTAAATACTTGGCCTTCCTGGAACAACTGCACTCACAGTTAATCCCTCCCCCAAATCACACATACACATAAATAAAAATAAAAAGCTGGCAATCGAGATTTGTGTGTCAAAACGCCTATAATCCCAGAACCCAGGAGGTTGCAGCTAGAGTTTAAGATAATCGGGGAACATGTCTCAACAAACAACAACAAATGTATTGTGAAACGTAAGATAAATGGTTAAAAGAAACTTCCTTATCTAAAGTTTTGTTTTTTCTTTCTTTAAGACAGTACTAAACTGGGGGAGGGAGAGCAAAACACTGGGAAGAAAAGAAACCTGTAACACACTGAAGTATTTGTCATGACACTTCTGAACACTCTAAATCCTGATCCTGTACTGGGCCTCTCACATGCTCTGTATTGAGCCCTAAGAGCAAGAATGCTATTTTCTACTTCAGACATTCATGAGTGCATATGTATACTTCCTTTCAATTCCAAATATGATGTTGGTATTTTCTCAATGCCCAGAACAATATAGGAGAGACATAAAAGTTAAATCTATGCCATGTTCCTGCAACCCTATAGACCATACCGTAACATCTTTGAGCTGTAAGGGTGCTTAAATATCATCTCACACTGAGATAAAAAAGAAGATCATCCTATATACTCCTTTCATATGAGCATATGGTAATAGACATGTAAAGGAATATATTAGACTCTGAGACTGTTGGGACCTGTTGAAATCAGGTACATGTCTACTAAGTGAGGAGTTCAAGAGAGGAATGTCAGAAGCTCATAGGCTACACGGGTAGGAATGTGTAACTTATGTGGAAGGAAGGCAGGTTCAGGCAGGATGTCACCTAGATTTAAAGCCTCAATCCTTTATTGATGGTACAACCTTGAGAAAGTACCAAAGTCTCTCAAAGAATCCATTTCACTTATAAAAATGATGATTTAAGAAACCTGCCTCATAACTTGTAAGAACTTAGTGAAATATATTAAAGTGCTGATTGGATCATCCATTATACCTCAGACACTCAGCACATTTCTTATTACATACTGGCCATAGCAAGTCATGTTATCTATTCTTGGCCCTACAGGTAACAGTGGCATAATCAATGTCGTTTTTGTGCCGCTTACACTCCATTCCCATCTCCTAAAACATACAAAAGTGGTGTATGAGATGTGCATGGGTGCATACCATACATGATGTGTATGGGTGCATGGGCCAGAGCACACATATGGTGGTCAGGAAACAACCTTATGACTTTTATCCTTCCATTTCTAAAGTGAATTTGGGGGAATCGTCAAACTTAGAGCACCAGGTCTGTATAGCAAGTTTCCTCATGCATGCAGGCACTGCACATTACACGTGTGGCAATGTTTAACTTTTCCCAAGGCCAGTTCTCTGTTTCTCTCAAAAACTGAAAACATTCAGATTATACTGGCCTGGCTCTCTCTCTCTCTCTCTCTCTCTCTCTCTCTCTCTCTCTCTCTCTCTCTCTCTCTCTCTCTCTCTCTCTCTCCTACTCCCAAAATGACAGAACCCTGAGGAAGCTTCTGCTCTCTAGACTCCACTTTCCTGACCTGTAAAATGAAGAAATTAAAATCCAATCCGTGTTTCAGGTGGGTCGTTCCCAGGTCTATATTTGCAGTGGTGAGGACCACCCTGACCCACACAGTTCACTAGAAGTTACAATGGTGAGTCCTTCATTCCAGTTTTGACAGTTTGACTATAAACTCGCCACCCTGGTATTCCTTGCATAAATGCCTATGTCTGTTCCATCTTCTCTGGTCTAAAAGTTAAGGGTTTTTTATTAACAAAGGATTCAGTTGGATACCCAAAACAAACAAACAAGAATTATTAATTTTTCAGTATACCTCAGGGGGTCTAAAAAGCCTTGACCCAGCATAGTCATGTGTGGGTGGCATTCTGTGCTCTTTCAGCCCAGAACCAGTGTGATGCTAATGTTTTCTTCTCGCCTTGGCTCCCTACCTCCCCACGTGCAGACATTTGCACTATAACACTCTAGTCAAGTCTTTTCCTATTTTGATTGGGTCTATATACCTGAATACAATGCTTCCCAAATAAAGAACAATCCGAAATAAAGGTCAAATTGGGAGGCTTTTTATTTTATGTGTGTGCACTCATGATGTGTATGAATGCATAGCCCAGGTCACACATATGGCAGTCAGGAAACAAATTTATGAGTTTTTTCCTTTCAATTATTAAGTGAATTTTGGGGGATCATCAAACTTAGAATGCCAGGTCTGTATAGCAAGCTCCCCCATGCATGCAGCTATTACACTGGGCCAATCCATGCTCAGATAAACAAAATAAATATAAATATGCATATTTTACAAGGCATATATTTGCACTAGACCATTTTATATAGCTATGTGGGGCGGGGGTTGGGAGGCTGGGGAGGTATGGAGGTCAGAGAACAATCTCAGATATTGGTCCTTTTCTTCCATCTTGTTTGAGAGAGGATCTCTATGTTGTTTGCCGCTGTGTAAACCAGGCTGGCTGGCCTGTGTTTTGGAGGATTCACTTCTCACTGCTTCCTATCTCACCATAGGAGTACTGGGACTGCAGGTGCATGCAACCATGCCTGGCTTTACATGGGTTCCAGGGATTTGAACCCAGATCTTCACATTTGTACAGTAAGTGCTTTACCAGCCCCCACACTGGAAGTTTCAAATCTTCATAGCTTAGGATTATAGCATGGCTTCTGTAAACCAGGGATCACACACTCCAATCTCACTGAGACTTTTCCTACACAGTTCTGAGTGTAATGCAGGTGTTAGAAATAAAGACACAGCAGCCACGTTATTTGAGTCAAATCCTGCCTCTCCACTTTAACCGCTGGCCACGACCAAGCCTTTCAAGTCCCTTGTCTGTCTTTGCTCATCTATGTACAATATGGGAACAGATGGCTAACCCCTAAGAGTTCTTTGAGGACATGAGAGACAACACAAACTGAGTGAGCATTTGCCCAGCTAACTGCCTGCATTTCACTCTGCCCGACATCTCAAGCCTCCTACTGTAGTGACCCCTGTAGTTATGTACCCTCTGAGTTTGCGGCTCTTTCACCTTTCCTATTTTACAGAGATGCTAATATTTGGAGAACAGCACTTATTTGCTGACAGTGCGAGGTGGTTCAGTCCTGTAAGGCCAGCATTTAGGAGCCAGGGTCAAGAACATCACTACAAGTCAAAACGATGCTGAGCTACATAGGGTGTGCCAGCCGGCCAGGGCTGCAGAGAGAGACTTTGCTTCGGGAAATATTTTTAATCACATTTCGACAACTTTATTAGCCAAGCATGGTGGCTCAGGCCTGTAACCCAGGACTTAGATTGAGCATATAGTCTGCTCTGATTCCAAGGTTACATAGTGAGTTCCAGGCTAGTTTTGACTACAGTGTGACACCCTATCTCAAAACACCTTAAAAGTGGCTTTTACTGAGCAAGGCAGAATAGAATGACACTCTTTAGCACAGACAGAACTAGAGCCCAATTCTTTCCAAACATGAGCACTGCCTTCCCCATGACATAGCCACCCCATTCACTGTGTACATGTCTGTGTCTATCTGCTTTGTGAATGGCTTCTATGTATATAGGCTTCTTGAGTCAGGATTTTGTATCATATTCTGATTACCTGGCACCATCCCTGGCACACAGTAAACAGATCTAAATGAGTAAAATCCACGAACATTTTTAAGATGTTGCAAGGATGCTGACAGACACTGATTTTGTTCCCAGGGAATTAGCCTACTATGGTCACCTCTGGTTTGGAAGCCAGAGTAAGAGCTCAGAATGCACATCTGCCACTTGCTAAACTTCAAACCCAGGACAACCCTGCGGAGGTGTCTATTTAACAGATTAAAGTGGACCTGGCCTCCAGGTTGTCCCAGCATCCCTCAGTCCCTACCTGTTACAGGATATGGCTGGCATACTCGCCCTCTACCCTGAACTGCCAGCTGGGCTGCTCTTCCCACTGAGGCTTTTCCCTATATAAGCTAGACAGTATGGCTACCCACTATCCTTTTGTACCTTTGGCCTCCTGGATGCTGTACTTGGTTCCCCTCTCTCCCTTCTGTTGCCCCTCTCCCAACATGGTTCAAGGTCATGTCCACTCTGGACTCTCCAAAATGTGTCTGCCTCTGGCTATGCTCTCCCATATATCTATAATAAATTTTCTCCTCCATCATACCTAGAAGCAGTCATTTCCTCTACTTTACTTCTTCTTTCTCTCTTTTCTTCCTCTTACTCACCATTTACTGATCAGTCTGGCCATAGCTAACTGCTTCTCTTCAGTTTCTTCTATTATAAAATGGCTATGGCAATACCTCCATTATAACCTTAGAACTAATAAATTAGGTAATAGTTGATGATGAATTTTGTCCATCGGATTGGCTAGCCATTATACTCAGTAATTCACTCAAGCAACACAACTGCGAAGATTTAATAGATTAGCTAAACTGAATTATTGGTTTTCTTACATTTAAAAAAAATGACAGTTTTTCTTAAATAAGGTAGATCTCTTCCAGTCAGACAAAGGCAATGCAAGAAGAATGGAGGTTTCTCTTAAGAAGAAAATATTCGACGAGACTTACACCTCTTGTAAGTCACACAGCCACACTACCTCCCATGGCTAGATCACTGCATATGGCAGATGTCTTTAAGGTTTATACTTGAGGATCCAAGATGGTGGCGAGCAGTGTGGACCGTGTTTGGAGGCTCCAGTGAACAATTCAGAGAATTGCACAGATTTCTGAGCCAGGAACACTGAGGTCCCCACACCACGGCAGCAGGAGTGCTCCACAGTTCGGAGGGACCAGGGTGCAGAGGACCAGCATGCCCCTGCACACAGGTGGAGCGTAGATTTTCTCGGATCAGAGCAGCAGTGGCAGAGGCAGCAGCAGCAGCAGCACCAGAAGCACCAGCAGCACCAGCGTCATCAGCAGCGGTGGCTAAGGTTTGCAGCTCATAGCCTTCCAGCGGAGGCGATTGGTGTGGTGGCCGGTGGGAGTTGCTCTGGGAGAGGGGACTCTGGGCAGGATTTGGGTCGCGTGGTGCCTTGGGACCCAGACTGGACTCTGTGGACAGTTCAGCCCCAGAGTCCCAGGTTCTGGCCCAGCCCAGCAAGCAATTCTGCCTGAGGCACTAACTTAGCGCAGTCACAGCTCCCCTGCTGTGGCACAGGCTTGGCGGAGCGCTCAGTTCCACCTTAGGCACCACCTCAGCTCAGCGGCAGTTCCCCTGCGGTGATGCAGTCTGGGCGGAGCATTCGGTTCCACCACCGGCACTAACTCAGCAGAGTCACAGTTCTCCTGCTGTGACGCAGGCTGGACAGAGCGCTCAGCTCCACCAGAGGCCCTATCTCAGCGCAGCCGCAGTTCTCTTGCTGTGACACAGGCTAGGTGGAGCGCTCAGTTCCACCGGCTCTGAGACTCTGGTTGGACACAGTGTGCAATTTGAATCCAGAATTCCTGGCTGAGATTCACGGTCAGTTCGGTGCCTGAGTCAATAACTGACCATAGCACACACTTTGGGCCAAAAGCCTCTAGCTGAGCTTGATGCATAGTCCCAGCCCTAAATGTCTGGCTGGACCCAGTGTGCATTTTTGGGCCCAGAATCCATAGCTGAGATCGGCAGACGGTTCAGGCCCTGAGATTCTAGCTGAGTCCGGCCCGTGGTTCTGGCCCAGTGTTCCTGGCTGGATTTGGAAGAGGACCCAGAAGGTTGTGGATACCTTGGCCTGACCCAATGCACATTCAGAGACCCAGAATGATTGCAGGACCCACAGCACAGGGGAGCTGAAGATCACTGGCGGTGAGAGTACAAAACAACAGAACTAACCTCCTAACATCCACACCAGTGAAGCATTAGACCACCCAGCCTAGAGAAATATTGAGAAAACAAGTGAATCAAACATCAGACTCTCTTCATCCAACTCTGGAAGCTACCCAACAAAAACAAAGATGGCAAGATGTCTGAAGGGCAGCGATAAAGCATATGCAAAACAATCCAAAACAACATGGCGTCACCAGTTTCCAGCTATCCCAAAGAAAACAACCCAGAGGACCCAAATACAACAGAAATACAAAAAAATGATCTCAAATCCTTAGTAATGAGGATGGTAATGGAGGAAACAAATAAAATTCATAATCAAATGCAGGAAGACGCAGCCAAAAAAGTGAGAGACATAAATGAAGCACATAGAGTGGAACTGTAAAAATTGCAGGAAAACGCAAACAACCAGATGAAAGAAATAAAGAAAACAGTTCAAGCTCTGAAGACCAATAAAGAGGCAATGGAAGAAACTCAGGAATATATAAACAATCAGATGAAAGAAATCAAAAAATCAGTTCAAGATCTGAAAATGAAAATGGATTCAATGATAAACACACAGACAGAAGAAAAACAAGAACGTGAGACCTCAGAGAAGAATGCGAGCAACACAGAGGTGAGCTTTTCTAACAGAATCCAAGAGATGGAAGAACGAATCTCAGGTCTAGAAGATACAATCACAGATCTCAAAGCAACCATTAAAGCAAATGCCAAATCTGGAAAACTCCTGACACAAAACATCCAAAAAATTCAGGACACCATGAAAAGATGAAATCTGAGGATAATAGGCATTGAAGAAAGAGAACATATCAGACTCCAAGGCCCAGAAACTATTCTCAACAAAATCATAGAAGAAAATTTCCCCAACCTAAAGAAAGAGATGCCTATAAACATACAAGAGACCTTCAGAACACCAAAGAGAATTGACCAGAGAAGAAAAACTGCCGATCACATAATAATCAAAACACCAAACATACAGAACAAAGAAAAAATATTAAAAGCTGCAAGGGAAAAGGGCCAAATAACATTTAAAGGCAAACCTATCAGAATTACACCCGACTTCTCAGCAGAGACCATAAAAGCCAGAAGGGCCTGGACAGAGATCCTGCAAACCCTAAGAGACTACAGACGCCAGGCCAGACTACTTTACCCAGCAAAACTATCAATAACCATTGATGGAGAAAACAAAATATTCCATGACAAAAACAAATTCAAACAGTACCTATCCACAAATCCAGCTTTACAGAAGGTACTAGAAGAAAAACTCCATCCCAAAGGGTCAAGCTACAACCAAAACTACTCAGGAAATAGATAACTATCCCATGGCAAACACACAACTACACAAACGCTTGACTGGAAACAACATGAAAATTATGACTCTTAACAGTCACTGGTCATTAATATCTCTCAACATCAATGGTCTCAATTCTCCAATGAAAAGCCACAGACGAACTGAATGGGTGCATAAACAAGATCCAACATTCTTCGGCATTCAAGAAACACATCTCATGCATAACGATAGGCATTACCTCAGGGTAAAATGTTGGAAAAAACATTCCAAGCAAATGGTCACAAGAAGCAAGCAGGTGTAGCCATTTTAGTATCGAACAAAATAGACTTTCAACCAAAATTAATCAAAAGGGATGAGGAAGGACACTTCGTACTCATCAAAGGTAAAGTCAACCAAGATGACATCACAATTCTGAACATCTATGCTTCCAATACAAGGGCACCCACATTTGTAAAAGGTCTGCTAAAAAAGCTTAAACCACACATCGATCCCCACACAATATTAGCGGGAGACTTCAACACCCCACTCTCACTGAAGGATAAGTAATTGAAACAGAAACTAAGCCAAGGAATAACATCATTAACCAATGCCATGGGTCAAATGGACCTAACAGATATCTATAGAACCTTTCACCCAAACAAGAAAGAATATACCTTCTTCTCTGCACCCCATGGAACCTTCTCCAAAATTGATAACATTGTAGGTCACAAAGCAAGCCTCAATAGATACAAGAGGATTGAAATAATACCTTGTATCCTATCAGATCACCATGCTCTTAGGCTGCAATTCAACAACAACACAAATAACAAAAAGCCTACATGTACATGGAAACTAAACAACTCTCTGCTAAATGACACCTGAGTCAGGGAAGAAATGAAGAAAGAAATCAAGGAGTTTCTGAAATTCAATGAAAATGAAGGAACAACATAACCAAATTTGTGGGATACATTGAAAGCAGTGCTAAGAGGAAAATTCATAGCACTAAGTGCCTTTAAAAGGAAATTGGAAACATCGCACATAAGCATCTTAACGACACAACTGGAAACCCTAGGGAAAAAAAGAAGCAGAAACACCCAAAAGGAGTAGATGTCTGGAAATAATCAAACTCAGGGGTGAAATTAACAAATTAGAAACTAAGAAAACAGTCCAAAGAATCAACAAAACCAAGAGCTGGTTCTTTGAGAAAATCAACAAGATAGACTGACCGGTAGCCAAACTAACTAAAAGGCAGAGAGACAGTATTGAAATCAACAAAATCAGAAATGAAAAGGGAGACATAACAACAGACACTGAAGATATACAAAGAATCATAAGATCCTACTTTGAAGGCATATATGCCACAAAATTTGAAAATCTAAGGGAAATGGACGATTTTCTAGATCAAGTTCATTTGCCAAAGTTGAGTGAAGAACAGAAAAACAAGCTAAATAGTCCCATTTCCCCTACAGAAATAGAAGCAATCATTGATAGTCTCCCAACCAAAAAAAGCCTAGGGTCAGATGGTTTCAGTGCAGTATTCTACCAGACCTTCAAGGGCAAGCTAATACCGATACTATTCAAGCTATTACAGAAGATAGAAATGGATGGAACATTACCAAATTCATTCTATGAGGCCATAGTCTCATTGATACCTAAACCTCACAAAGACTCAACAAAGAAAGAGAATTTCAGACCAATTTCTCTTATGAACATAGATGCAAAAATACTAAATAAAATACTTGCAAAATGAATACAAGAACACATCAAAGATATCATTCATCATGACCAAGTAGGCTTCATTCCAGGCATGCAGGGATGGTTTAATATACGGAAATCCATCAATGTAATCCACCATATAAACAAACTGAAGAGAAAAAAAACCACATAATCATCTCTTTAGATGAAGAGAAGGATTTAATAAAATCCAACACCCATTCATGTTTAAAGTTTTAGAGAGATCGGGGATAAAAGGCACTTTCCTCAACATAATAAAGGCTATATACAGCAAGCCAATAGTCAAAATCAAAGTAAATGGTGAGATACTCAACGAAATTCCTCTAAAATCAGGAACAAGGCAAGGCTGCCCACTCTCTCCATATCTCTTCAATATAGTACTCGAAGTGCTAGCCAGAGCAATAAGACAACAAAAGGAGATTAAGGGTATCCAAGTGGGAAAGGAGGAAGTCAAATTATCCCTATTTGCAGATGATATGATAGTGTACATAAGTGACCCTCAAAATTCCACCAGAGAACTCCTAAAGCTGATAAACACCTTCAGCAAATTGGCTGGATACAAAATTAACTCAAAAAAGTCTGTAGCCTTCCTATACACAAATGACAAGCTTGCAGAGGAAGAAATTAGGAAAACCACACCCTTCACATTAGCCACAAACAACATAAAATATATAGGAATTACTCTAACTAAGCAAGTGAAGGACTTGTTTGAAAAAACTTTCAAAATTTTGAAGAAAGAGATTGAAGATGACCTGAGAAGATGGCATGATCTTCCTTGCTCATGGATCAGGAGAATTAACATAGTAAAAATGGCCATCCTACCAAAAGCAATCTACAGATTCAATGCAATCCCTATCAAATAACTACACAATTTTTTAAAGACATTGAAAGTTCAATTCTGAACTTCATATGGAAAAACAAAAACCCAGAATAGCTAAAACAATCTTGTACAATAAAAGGTGCTCCGGAGGAATCTCTAGACCTGATGTCAAACTGTACTATAAAGCAATAGTAATTAAAACAGCACGGATTTACTGGCACAGCAACAGACTGGTTGATCAGTGGAATCGAGTCGAAGACCCAGATATGAATCCACACACATATGCTCACTTGATTTTTGACAAAAAAGCCAAATCCATTCAATGGAAAAAGGATAGCATCTTCAACAAATGGTGCTGGTCTAACTGGAGGTCTATGTGTAAAAAAATGCAACTGGACCCATATTTGTCACCTTGCACAAAACTCAAGTCCAAGTGGATTAAAGACCTCAACATAAAAGCAGAGACACTAAGTCACTTAGAAGAAAAATTGGGGAAGAGCCTGGAACATATTGGCACAGGAGACAACTTCCTGAACAGAACACCAACGGCCCAGGCCTTAATGTCAACCATTAATAAATGGGACCTCATGAGGCTGAGAAGCTTCTGTAAGGCTAGAGACACTGTCAAGAGAACAAAGTGACAGTCTACAGACTGGGAAAAGATCTTCACCAACCCTACATCTGACAAAGGTCTAGTATCCAAAATATATAAAGAACTCAAGAAATTAAACACCACCAAACCAAATAACCAAATTGAGAAACAGTGCTTGGAACTAAACAGAGAATTCTCAACAGAGGAATATCAAATGGCTGAGAAACACATAAAGAAATGCTCAACCTCCTTAGTCATCAGGGAAGTGCAAATCAAAACAACTCTGAGATTCCATCTTACACCCATCAGAATGGCTAAGATCAAAAATTCAAGCAACACCACATGCTGGCGAGGATGTGGAGAGAGAGGAACACTCCTTCATTGCTGGTGGGAATGCAAACTAGTACAGCCACTTTGGAAATCTATCTCGTGCTATCCCAGAAAAATGGGAATAGGGCTTCCTCAAGAACCAGCTATTCCACTCCTTGGAATATACCCAGAAGATGCTCCAGCACACAACAAGAAACTTTGCTCAACCATGTTCATAGCAGCCTTATTCATAATAGCCAGAACATGGAAACAGCCTAAGTGTCCCTCAGTAGAAGAATGAATAAAGAAACTGTGGTACATATGCACTATGGAATACTACTCAGCTATTAAAAACAAGGAATTCCCAAAATTTGTGGATAAATGGATTGAGCTAGAAATGATCATAATGAGTGAGTTAACCCAGAAGAAGAAAGACTCAAATGGTATATACTCACTTATATCTGCATACTAGCCCAAGGGACATGTCCCATGAAAGCCTTCACTTACCAGGAAACTGGGACAGAGGGGAGGACATCCTATCGGGACTCTAAATGAGAGAATCAGGGGAGAATAGCAAAGTAGAAGGATCCAGAGGGTCCTAGAAACCTACAAGTAAAACATGATAGGCAGATTTGGGCCCAGGGGTCCCGCTCAAACTAAGGCACCAGCCAAGGACAATACAGGCAGTAAACTTTAAACCCCTTCCCAGATCTAGCCAATGGTCAAAACATTCTCCACAGTTGAGTGGAGAGTGGGAAATGACTTTCTCACGTACTCTGGTGCCTCACATTTGACCATGTCCCCTGGAGGGGAGACCTGGTGGCACTCAGAGAAAGGACAGCAGGTTGCCAAGAAGAGACTTGATACCCTATGAGCATATACAGGGGCCGGTAATCCCCCTCAGGAACAGTCATAGGGGAGGGGAATAATGGGAAAATGGGAGGGAGGGAAGAATGGGAGGATACAAGGGATGGGATAACCATTGAGATGTAACAAGAATAAATTAATAAAAAAAATTTTTAAAAAAGAAAGAAAATATTCCACCTCTGTATGCCAGGGTGAGTTGACAAGGCAGCTCCACCCACTCTGCACATGTCTCATTTACATATGTGTATATGGATAGATGGATATGACAGTGACTCTGTTCCTTTGACGTAGTCTATAAAGCACAGTGGTAATATTTTTATAATTTGTTGAACACATAAAAAAAACCACACAATAGCTATTAAAGATACATTTTTCATTGCCTGAAACTTCTCTGAAGGAATTGTATCTACAATTTAATTTTAAACAAACAACAAAAATTAGATATAAATATATTTTGAGAAAGCAAATCTGAAAAATATTAAAATTTATAGAACCTGATAAGAATATACAAGAATTCTTTATAATGTCTTAAAATATTTTTGTGAAGATGACAGCTCCTATCACACACTTTTTCTGACCAGCAGGACGACCAGTACTACACAGCAACCTAAAGACCAAACTGAGAGCTACAAAACACCAGTGCTGCTGATTGCCAGATAAGAGGGATTCAGAATGTGTGGAGCACAGGTGGGTCTGACCATTGGCCACGCAGCTAACCCACAGAAAAGTCCCAAGGTACAACCCCTGTTAGCCGCAATCTTGAGAAAGACTGTGAGACACCCAAGCAGCTTTGGGCTCTCACCGCCTGTCTGCTCCTTACCTGGTCTGGGTCACAGAACAGACAGGTAGAGCTGCGTCCCAGCACCAACCACACTCCACATTACCAACCATCCTGCGAGTAGCGCAGCTAGGATCTCTCTTCCCCCACCAGCTGCTTACTGGCTTAGCCCATCTGGGTTACAGAGCAGATAGGCAGATCCCTGCCACCTCCAAAAGGCCTGTAGAGCACCAGAGCAGCTTTGGGCTCCCATCCCTCTCAGGCCCCTGGCCACTTACCAGCCTGGTCTTTCTGTGAAACAGAGCATAAAGGTAGAGTTGAGTCCAGGCACTGGCCATACTCCACATTAGCTGTCATCCTGAGAGCAACTTTGGGCTCTGATCTCTCTCCACCTGCCTGAAGCCTACTGGTCTGATGCAGCTAGGACACAGAGCAGACAGGCTGAGCAGAGACCTGCATGAGCCAAACTCCACATTAGGTGCCATCCCATGAGAAGCTTCTGCTCAGATCTCTCTCTCCCCACTTGCAGCTTATTGGTCTGGCCCATCTGGGAGACAGAACAGAGATGCAGAGCCATGCAACCTCAAGAAGGCCTGAGGAGCAAGTACCCAAGAATCTTTGGGCACAGATTCCCCACAGTGTCCTAGCTGCCTATCAACCTGGCCCATAGACAGAGCTGAGTCTGGCATGGTCCACAATTCACATTTGCTGCCATCTCAAGAAGGTGTGTGGGGAATTTGAGCACTTCAGTCTTGGATCTCTCACAGCCCCCACCCCCAGCTGCTTACCTTCATCTGGGAGCTCTCATTGCTTCCTCCCAACCTGCCTGGCCCATGTGGGACACATACAATAACCCCATTGGAGGAACCTCTAGGCCAGATAACACCAGAGACAACCAGATGCCTAAAGGCCAGCTCAAGAAGACTAGGAACAAAATTCAGAGCCATATAATACCACTGGAAACCAATGATCCTACAACAGCAAACCCTGAAGATATGAACACCCATGAAGTGCAAGAAGAAGACTTTAAATTTGATTTGATGAAATAGATAGAATCCTTGAAAGCAGAAAATAAATCACTCAAAGAAATTCAGGAAAATACATTCAAGCAAATGAAGGAATTGAATAAATCCTGAAAAAAATTACAGGAAAATTCAACCAAACAGGAGAAAAAAATTAATAAAACTATTCAAGGCCTAAACAGGAAATTGGAAGCAACAAAGAAGACACAAGTTGAGTCAATCTTAGGATTGGAAAATGTAGGGAAGAGAATAGGAACCTTGAACTTAAGCAACACAAACCAAATACAAGAGATACAAGAGAGAATCTCATGTGTGGAAGATATGGTCAACATTATCAATGCATCAATCAAAGAAAACATTAAAACTAAAAAGTTCCTGACACAAAACATTCAAGAAATCTGGGACACTATAAAAAGACCAAATCTAAGAATAATAGGAATCGAAGAAGAAGATTCCAACCTTCAAGGCCCAGAAAATATTTTCAACAAAATCATAAAAGAAAACTTCCCCAACTTAAACAAAGAAATGTCCATAAACATACAAGAAGCCTACAAAACTCCAAATAGATTGGACCAGAAGAGAAAATCCTCTTGCCACATAATAATCAAAACATTAAATGTACAGAACAAAGAAAGAATATTAAAACCTTCAAGAGAAAAAGATTAAGTCACATATAAGGCAAACTCATCAGAATTACACCTGACTTCTCAACAGAGACTATGAAAGATAGAAAAGCCTGGACAGATGTCATGTAAACACCAAGAGACGACAGATGCCAACCCAGACCTCTATACCTAGTAAAACTTTCAATCACCATAGAAAATCAAGTTCAATCAGTATCTAGCCACAAAGCCATCCCTACAGAAGGTACTACAAGGAGAACTCCAACTCAAGAAGGCTAACTACACCCAGGAAAACACAGGAAATAAAAAATTCCACATCCACAAATAGACCCAAGAATCAAGCTGGAGTAGCCATTCTAGTATCTAATAAAATAGACTTTCAGCCAAAACTAATCAAGAGAGATGGGGAAGGGCAATTCATCCTCATCAAATGAAAAATGTGCCAAGATCTATGCCCCAAATGAAGGATCACATGCATTAGTAAAAGAAACATTACTAAACCTTAAATAACACTTTGAACCCCACATATTAATAGTGGGAGACTTCAATACCCCACTGTCCCCAATAGACAGATCATCAAGACAGAAACTAAATGGAGAAGCAATGAAACTAATAGACATCATGAAGCAAATCTACCTAACTGATATCTACAGAACATTTCACCCAAACACAAAAGAATACACCTTCTTTTCAGCACCTCATGGAACTTTCTCCAAAATTGACCATATACTTGGCCACAAAGCAAACCTCAACAGATACAAGGAAACTGAAATAATCCCTTGCATCTTATCAGACTACAATGGATTAAAGCTGGAACTCAACAACAATAAAATACTTGCAAACTGAATCCAAGAACACATAAAAAATATCATTCACCACGACCAACTAGGCTTCATCCCAGTCATGCAGGGGTGGTTCAGTATACAGAAATCCTTCAATGTAATTCATCATATAAACAAATGGGGAAAAAAACACATGATCATCTCCTTACAGGCCGAAAAAGCATTTGAAAAAATCCAACACCCATTCATGTTAAAAGTCTGGGAGAAAGCAAGGATACAAGGAACATACATAAACATAATAAAGGCAATATACAATAATCCTATAGCCCACATCAAACTAAATGGAGAGAAATTTAAATCGATTCTACTGAAATCAGGGACAAGACAAGGCTGTCCACTCTCCGTATCTCTTCAATATAGTACTTGAAGTCCTAGCTAGAGCACTAAGGCAACTAAAGGAGATAAAAGGAATACATATTGGAAAGGAAGAAGTCAAACTATCATTATATGTGTATGATATGGTAATATACATAAGTGATCCCAAAAATTCTATCAAGGAACTCCTACAGCTGATAAACACCTTCAGCAAAGTGGTTGAATACAAAATCAACTAAAAAGATCAATAGCCCTCCTGTCCACAAATGACAAACAGGCAGAGAAATAGATTAGAGAAATTACACACTTTACAATAACCACAAATTATATAAAGTATCTTGGTGTAACCAAGAAAGTGAAAGACTTGTATGAAAAAAATTTCATTCTCGCAAAAAATAATTTGAACAGGATTTCAGAAGATGGATAGATCTCCCATGCTCATGGATCAGCAGAAATCAACATAAGTAAAAATGGCCATCTTACCAAAAGCAAACTACAGATTCAATGCAATCCCTATACAAAACCTACAAAATTCTTTACCAATCTTAAAAGATCAATCCTCAACTTCATATGGAAAAAAACCTCATATTAGCTAAAACAATCCTGTACAATAAAAGCTCTTCCAGAAGAATATCCATCCCAAATCTCAAGTTGCACTGTAGAGCAACAGTAATAATAATGTCATCGTACTGGCAGAGAAATAGGCTGGTTGATCAATGGAATTGAATCAAAGATCCAAAAATAAACCCTCACACCCATGAACACTTGATTTTTGACAAAGAAGCCAAATCCATACAATGGAAGAAAGATAGCATCTTCACCAATTGGTACTGGTTGAACTGGATGGCTACATGTAGAAAAATGCAAATCAATCCATATCTATCACTCTCCATGAAACTGAAGTCCAAATAGATTTAAGACCTCAACATAAAACAAGACACACTAAATCTGTTAGAAAAAAAAATGGGAAAGAGCCTTGATTTCATTGACACAGGAGACAACTTCCTGACCAGAACACCAACAGCTCAGGCTCTAAGATCAACAATTAATAAATGGGACTTTATGAAACTGAAAAGCTTCTCTAAGGCAAAGCATACTGTCAACAGAACTTGTACAACCACTTTGGAAATCAACCTGGTGCTTTCTCAAGAAACTGGGAATAATTCTACCTCAAGACCCAGTCATACCACTCCTGAGAATATTCCCAAAAGATGCTCCACCATACAACAAGGACATTTGCTCAACTATGTTCATAGCAGCTTTATTCATAATAGCCTGAACCTGGAAACAATCTAGATGTCCCTCAATTGAAGACTGGATAAATAAATTGTGGTACATCTACACAATGGAATACTACTCAGCTGTTAAAAACAAGGAAATCTTGAACATTGCAGGCAAATGGATGGAACTAGAAAGAATCATCCTGAGTGAGGTAACCCAGTCCCAGAAAAACATGCATGGTATATACTCACTCAAAAGTGGATATTAGCTACATAATACAGGAAATGATACATCAACCATGGCCCACGATATGGACCTAGACCCTCTGCTCAGGTGTAGTAGCATAGTTTCTTTGTGGGTCCCATAATGTAGAGAGTAGGGACTACTTTGGACATGGAGCTGGCCACGAAACTTAGATCACTTCCCTCTGGCAGGCAGCCTTGCCAGGCCACAGAGGAAAAGAAGATAGGTAGTACATATGAGACTTGAAGTCAGATATTAGGGGAGGAGAGCTCCTCTTTCTGAGGACTATGGGAGGGAAGGTGAGGGGAGGAGGGAGGGAGAGAGGAGAAATTTACAGGTGATGCAGGAGGGAGATGGGGTTGAAGACCAGATAGTTTAGTTTTACAATGAAGCATAGTTGTATAAGGGTTAAGATGTTTTTAAGTCTAGATAGATGTTTTAAGTTGATAATGATGAGATATGATAGGTTTACATTCAAAATTTTGACTCACCAAAATAGGAAAGATATTTTCTTCAAGGCTACCAAATACAAAATGCCAAAACACTATGAATGTAGCATGCATATAATTCCTGATTGTTTCATGGTTCTTGCTATAGTTTATTATATATTTGTGTAATTATATAAATGTATATGTAAAAATATTTAATAAAAAATAAAAATTTAAAAATTAAAACTCACTATGCCCCCCAAAATATTGTGTCTAAACTCATTTGAAAATAAAATTGTCAAATAATTTTTCATCTCATGTATATGAATATTTTGTTTTCTCATATGTATGTTTACCAAGTTGGTGCCTGGTACCTGAAGAATTAACAACTTTGGGTCTGCTGGAACTGCAGATGGTTGTGATCTCCCTGATATACCTGCAGGAACCGAACTCAGGTCCTCTGCAAAAGCAGTAAATACTCTTAGCCACTACTACATCTCTCCAGCAAAAAAAAAAAATAGTATTTTTAATATTAAAAATCAATAGACTAACTTAATTTTTTCAACAGATTTACTCTAATGACAGCCAAAGTTCTGAGAACTAAGCCAATGTGAAATGAGATTAGTATGTTTATTAACTTTTGAAATTACTGATATTATGCAACAACAAACTAGATTGCTCATATTTTAATCATTCAATATTATTTCTACAAACCGTTGATGAACAGAAGACAGAATTTGAGAGATGTAGAGATTATATCCTGCTTGAAGAGTTAGGAAAGGATAGGTATGATTTCACTAAGAGAAGAAATAAATGAGGGAGGGAGGGAGGGAGGGAGGGAGTCTTGAACACCTGAAACAGGATAAATTAATCCATTTATTTTAAGTGATGAACTCTATTCATTTAAATTGTTGGTCATGTAATAAGTGGCCAGCAGTTAAATGAGTGGACCAGGACATTGCCTGGCATGTCAAAAATCTTTCATCCAGGCATAGTGCTAAGCAGTTTATTTATAAAACATCTAACTGTCTCCTGGGTCTAGGATCTTAGAGACAGCAGCAAGCCTTTCTTCTGCATTAAAGTACACCCCATGGATAAATGTGCCCAGACTGAACGGCCAGAAATCCTGGGCCATCTGCTGGATCACAGCTTTGTTCTCATCCTCACTTTTGATTAAGGGATCACAAACTGACTGATATTAAAACCATAATTTCAACTTTGTTGGCCATCACACAATTGGCACCTTACAGAAAACCTGCCTACATTTAAAACAGGGCATTTGAGTTAATATCCTGTCCTTCAGCTAACACACAATGTACTAAAAATCACTGGAATCTGGAGACATGGAAGGTTCGACAATCAAGTCTTGAAACCTGATTGGCATCACTCAAAGCCCACAGTGAAGAGGTCTACGCACCTTATGAGGATATAGCAGCAGAGCCCAGATCATCAGGAGGGCACTCGAGACTGTATTCCAGCATGACTATGAGACACCCAGGAAAAACAAAGAAAAATCAACACTTACTCCACAGGATTCTCCAAATACTCTGTTGTCACCAGATTCCACTGTTCTCAACAGAGCACATTCCATCCAAAGTAGGGTATTACAGCAAAACTTCCTTCTTTTCTTTTCGAAAGCATTCTTTGAAAACTTGCTAAATATGTAACTCCTTGCTAGACACAATACAAAGACAGTGAGACACCATTCTTATCCTCAAAGACTTTATAGTCTAGGGAAAAAAGAAAACACACAAATATGATCTGGACATAGACATGGCACCACCTTGCAACAAAAGCGTTCATAAGGAACAATGCTAGGGTGGATGACTCGTTCATCAAAAAAACCTTCAGTACAAGCATGAAGAGTCCCCACCACCCATGGAAAAGCCTTCATTATTGCAGAAAGTCTAGGTATATGCAAGAGGCATAAAAGCTAAGGGTCTTTTCAAACCACCAAACACCAGAGCAGCCACAGCAGGACTATGGAGGAGGCTGAACAGAAAAAAATCATTCAAGGAACATAATTTGCCTGAGAGCAAATGTCAACCAGTAAGTAGCAACTCAGGGCTCTGGTTGGCCTGAGTGTCCCTTGCCTCAGCAATCATCAAAGCCACAGGAATGCTGCCTTTTAATGGAAGTAATTTGCTTTTGCTACAGAGAACTGCCTTAACAACAAAACTCTTCCAGGCAGAATTCTCTAGAAGAGTGTGCAGCAAAATTACCTAACTGACAAGAATGACGATTTCCAGAAGTACAGCAGGGCGATGAAGCGAACAGAGCACAGAATTGGGAAACGGAAGACCCAAGTTTGGTTTCCCTGGTTTTGGCACTTATCATAATGTGCACACAAAACTGCCTTCAAACTTAATCAACATTACTCTGTAAACTGAGACCCTAATCAATTCACTCCTACTATCTTACAAAGTTACTTTGGACAGAATTAAGTAATTTCACTAGTGGTGTGTGTGTGTGGGTGTGTGCGTGTGTGCCTGCACGCGTGCCCTGCAAAAAAAAGTATATGGCTTTGGTCCTTAAAGTGCAGAAAAATATAACGTGGGATTCGAGAGATGGCTCAGCATTAAGAGCACTGGCTGCTCTTCTAGAGGACCCTGGTTCGATTCCCAGCACCCATATGGTGGCTCACAACTATCTGTTACTTTAGTTCTAGGAGATGTGATGCTCTCTTCTGACCTCTGCAAGCACTGCATACACATAATACACCGATATACATTCAGGCACAATATTTATATGTATATAATCTCAAAAGAAAGAAAGAAGGAAGAAAGAAAGAAAGAAAGAAAGAAAGAAAGAAAGAAAGAAAAGCACATAACACATGGTTATCTTGTTTATCGATGAAAGGACTACATCTATTCTTCAGAAGTGTCAATCCCTTATCTTCCCCAGTATTCAGCATAACTAGTCAAGTTTCTAACAACATCTCAAATCTTGAAGTGACTACCAATCAATGAAACAAAACTTTCATGGTTTCTGCTTTTATTCATTCATTCAACCAATGCACAAACCCTATCTACTCTCTGCATAGTAGTATAGAAAACATCCTCTCCTACATCACAGACTCAGAGATGGACAAGGAGTATACTAACCACTTCGGTAATCAAGTCCTGGAATTGAAACATGGTTCCTGGGACATAAAACTATTATTAGAAATACAATTTTATGAAGAATATATGGTTTTAAAAACTCCAAGTTGGGAATCCATGTACATGACTGCAAATAACTATTTAATAGCCTTCTTTGGGTGTTGTGTGAGTGTTCTCGGAAGCATGTCCAAAATGGTGGCCTCAAAAGAGTGTGGATATGAGGATATCAGGCTTTTAATTCTCCTGAGGGAAAGATAGAAATTTGGACAATAGAGATGAAGTGGGAAGATGCCATCAGTAGCACTGTTTCACACTTACAATCTCCAGATATTAAATGAATAAACACTGATAGCTATTAAAAAAGAAATAAGGTTATAATACTGAAAGAGATCTTTATGTGTTTTAAGGCAATATGAGTCTTTGGAGAGTTTTTATCATATGCATTCTTGAAGCCTATGCAAGTGAAGTGGTTCAAGCCTCCCCATTGTTTTATGTCCATTGCTTTCTCTTCTTAGACCACTCAAGACAGCACCCATGTCACATGACAATGTGTGGGGAACTTATAATATGGAGACTCAGGGCCCCTTATTCCACTTTGTCCTTTTAATTTCTTTTTAACCAAAGAATTACAAATATGAAACACGGCTGTTTTCATACAAAACTAAAAATGGGAGAGAAACATCATCTTTTAGATATCAAACAATACACGCCTCCACAAACAGAGACAGAGGTCTAATGATGTGAGATTAGCAGGAATCACCTCCCTTCTCTCCTTCCCCCCCAAACAAACAAAACCATGGTGACTAGCACAAAGTATTTAAAATTGAAATCTGCACATTTCTGGAGTAAAGTGTAGCCCTGAAAAACAACCATGTTGTCCCCTGGTGTAGGTTAATACCAATGGCCTCCAATAAGATCCACAGCACAGTTTTACACACAGAGGACACAGAAGCAAGGGCATTAAAGAACCTAGCTGGTTAGACAAGATACACACTACCTGTTCTGTGATATTTAAACACTAAAACCACAACAGCGCAGTGTCCAACACAGAGTCAGAAAGGAAAGAAACACTAATATCATTAAATGAGAGTAGACTGAAGCTTGTAACAAACAAACAAAAAGAGTCTGAAAACTACACTCATTGTTTTTATTCTTCTACTGTAATCTGGTCCTCTGTGTCCTTGAAAAGTCACTTTGCCTCCCTGGATCTCATTTTCCTTTGTGAAATTAAGAGGTTACATAAATAATATTTACAGTGGTGAACAGCTGTATGATGTAACATGAGGGAGTTACAAGGTCTGGTGTCTAATGCCTGGTCTATCACGAAATGTTAGGCAAAGCATTTAACCTTCTTTGAGCCCCAGAATTCCTAGTCTATTAAATGGAGACAAAATCAGCTCTTCTGCTTCTTTTACAAAGCAGAAAATAACCACACTGAAAAAGCCTAAGTGAACTAGACAAGTGAAACAACCCACGTGAACTAGAATCACGTGATCATTTAAAAACTTCCAGAAACATCCAATGGAAAAAATCTTTGTCCTTTTTCTCAATTACCCCATGATAACTCCATTGCTATAAGCAAATTTGTCCCTGATGATTGACAGAATTGCTGGAAAGTCAATCCCATAAGGTAGTGTGAATCAGAAGACAACTTAAGACACAGGTGTTCTGTGTGACTTCAAGGGAGGCAGGCTGGGCTGGGCTGAGCAAACCTTGAGGCAGATCATTCTCTGAGTGCCCACTAGGCACCATGCTCTTCTCTTTCATCCCTCCCTTCAGTCACATGTCACAACAGATGATGGCCAGCCATCTCATGAGTGAAGTGGCTGACATTGACAGTATGACTCTTGCTTAGTCCCCAGTGCTCAGGCACAGGCAGGCAGACTGATCCAGGGTTCATACACTTGACCTCTGATGTGCGACCTCTGAAGGTCTCAACCTTTTTGGGTTTAGAACTCTTATAAATACATGAGGGCCTCTAAAGCATTGTAAGAGTTCTGTCTGTGTTTACAGTGTGAATAATTAAAATATGTGAGCAAGGGAGATGACTCAGCATTTAAGACAACGTATAGCTCTTCAGAGGACCAGAGCTCAGTTCTAAGCACCTATGTCACACAGGTTAGGGCTGTGTGTCACACCTACTTCAGATACCTGTATTCATGTACATATACCTGCACACACACAAACATTTTTATTTAAAACTGAGAAAAAATAAAATATTCATTTATTTAAAAATAATATTAACTCATTACCTGCTAACATGAATAAGCTATTTTGTGAAAAACCTATATATATATATATATATATATATATATTTTTTTTTTTTTTTTTTTTTTAGCTAGTTGTAGTACTCCATGTCTTTAATCCCAGCACTTGGACAGCAAAGGCAGGGAGATATATGTGAAACTAAGCCAGTGTACCTAGAGAGTTCTAGGCCAAGCAGGGCTGGATCATAGTAAGACCTTATCTCAAACCAAAAAACAAATAACAAAATCAATATATTTGTCCTCAAAGTAAAACAGTGGGAAGAATTATACTTTTTTTGTTTTACGGGTTTCTTTAAGGTCTGGCTTCAGGGAAGGGTACAGAAATGACACTTGCTCCCCCAATGCAACCCCTAGTTCCAGGAAGACAACGCATTATATAAGCAACTAGGAGGAAATCTACAAGAAGACACCCACAATTATGCTAGTGTCATTTTAACATTTATCTAATAAACACCTTAAACTTCTAAATTACAAGATCACCATACTTAGTGAATGAAATGGAATAATAATCATAATGAGGTTCTAAATTGCATTTTATACTCCAGTGATAATCCCAGTCAAATCAGCTGTTACTAGCAATTACTGATAATTTATTTTTATTAACAGCTTGGATAAGTTTCTAAGAGGAAATTAATGATAGAGGGCTTGACTTGGAAAAAATGCATGTGCTATATGATTCTAAGAAGGTAGATTGAAAGTTTTCCCCACCAGACAGAAGGCACATATTCATGTGATGAATGTCCAATCCTGATGCACATGAGGGTACTTCTCCCTCAGTGCTCTTAGCCCCTGGAAGGCAGTCAGATAAATAAACATCTCCAGTTGAGGGGATCATGTTGATGTCCAAGAGCTGTGTAGTACAGAGCTGGCCTAGCCTCTGACTGGCTGAGGCACTCAGGCGAGTAGACCCTGAACCACACCTAGGTAGCAAAGTACAGCTGGCCCTAGTGGAGAAGGGGGGACATGGGGTAGGGGAGTAAGCTCGGTATAGCTGGGGAGGGAAAGATACCTCTTTCCACCTTGTCCCTTGCCCCCTGTGTCAGGCAAGAGAGTTGTCTCTGCCCCTTACTAGCAGCATTGGGTAAGCTAGCTGGGGCAGTGCTAGAGAGCTTGCCCTGGTAGTGTGAGTATGGGAGAGCTGGCCAGCTGACCAAGTCAAGGTCCAGATCCAGGGCTTTGAATTGGCCCACCAGTACATCTACCCCATCTATGAACTGTGATTGTACATGAAAGGGCTGGTCCTGCAGATCGAAGGGTACAAGGTCTCCATGGCACAGGGCAACAATAGAAGATCTGAGATGAATCCCCATGAGGATCCAGTATTGATAATGTAACAGAAGCCACAGGCCTCAAACCAGACCAATGAACATTTCCAAGTAAAGCTGTATAATAAAAGGGGTATACTGGGTGACACATGTATATAGCTTCTGTAAAGAGATTTATTTATTTATTTTGAGAGAGGAAGGGAGGTTGCATGGGCAGAGGGCAGATGTGATCAGATGAGGAGATGAGCAGGATTGGGAAGCATGATGTGAAATTCACAAAAAATAAAGCTTTAAAAAGATATAAAAGAAATGTATGTATCAGAATAATCAGATTGTAGATTGGTAAAATAAATGGCGTGTGCATATAAATGGGGAAAAAAGAACTTCACTGCAGCCTTTCTGCATTTGGCCCTCAACTTCCTTGATGGGCCTTCTTTTTACATCCAAAATGAATTAATTAACTATTATCAGGTGCTTTGGTACTGATAAGGAAAGTACCTACATACTATAACCTTTAAGACAGCCACAAATAGGACAAAAGCCTTTGTCATTTGAACAAAACCAAATTTTTACTGAAATTAACCAACATGTTATAGAATATAATGATGATGATGATGCCAGGATTGGCAGAACCATCTGCAGCACATTCACTGCCAACAGTGTTTATTTAAGAGGCCCTTGTTTGGAGTCATCTTAAATACAAGAAGACATCAGTTTCAAAGTGATGTAATCTTTTAGATGGTCCCACCTCATTGTCATATTTGAGCTTGTACTTTTTAAATCAGAAAATATCTTCAAGAGCTAACAAACTAATTCCTGACCTGCTCTCTCCAAAATGAAAGCTACAATACACTTAGTTCCTCATCCCATTATCGATCATCTTCTCCCTGAGGACCAAGTCAACACAGAATAAAGAGCGAGGTCAGAAACACCTCCCCTGGTACCTGCCAGCTGTGACTACTACTTGACCCAGTGTGTTGTACAGGCCAACTAACAACGATCAATTATTTAAGGCTCTCTCAAGGATGCTTGTCATGGTTCACAGCTCTCTACTATTGACTCCTTTGAAAATCACTGGCATCTAAAAGGCCACCTCACCCAAAATCAGGGTTCTATTCCGTAATACTGGAAAGTGCCAAGCATTTGCATTTGGCCTTTCACACAGTCTCATAAATGTCCCTCTCTGTCCTGAAATTCCCAGGAGTTTTCTATCTGAGCTCTACTGTATGGAAAATAACTGCAGTCCCTGCCCTATTTCCTTCTCTGTTTTCTGAAGGAGATAAATTCCTTCCATGACTTCCAGAATATATAAGCACTGGAAAAAAAAAAGATGTCCTTTAGGCAAAATAAATGCTGCTTGTATAGGGAAAACCTGAGAAGTCAAGGCAACAGTGAATAACAGCTTAGTGGTAGAGGGCTTGCTTAGCACATTCAAGGCCCTGGGTTTAATTCCTAATGCTGAAAGAAGAAATCCAAAACAAAAGAATATGATAGAAAAATCACTTTCAATTGGTAAAAACAGAAAATTCATTATTGAAATGTTGGTTTGTAAATCAGGCCTTCAAGATAAGTAAGTTCAGTGGATGTAGCGTGTCTGTATGCTTCATTTTACCCAACACAATGTTATCCTTTTGGTCAAAAATAATTCATATCTTTTTCTGAAATGTGGGTGGGGGCTGAAGAGATGGCTCAGAAGTTAAGGTCACTTGCCGCTCTTACAGAAGATTCAGGTTCAGTTCCCAACACTGAACATTGTAAGCATCTTAACCTCCTCTGTACCTCCAGCTCCAAAAGATCTGTCACTGTCTTCTGGCTTCCAAGGGCATCAATACACACACATCATGCACTCACACAGAAACATGCATAGAAAACAGAATAAACAGAAATCTTTTTTAAATCCCCAGCTCCCCCTTTGGCACCCTGAAGTATCTCAGTTTAGATAGTGGAGGATGCAGCTCTCATGATAAAGGGGGTCAGCCTATACTCCCAGTTATTGTCAAGCCAAGAGTCTGCTAATAACATATTATCTATAGCGAGATACACGGCACTGCTCTTCTTAGTCTTAATGTCATCTGTTTACTTGAAGGTACCACCATCACAGCATGAGTAGAGAATTAGCTTCAAAGAAAAACTTAGATATAAACTGAGTCCAACTCTAACACTCACTTTACCACTGTAGCAGTTACTTTCCTTGTTGCTCTGATGACATACCTAGTAGAGCAACCTAACGGTTTGTTTTGGCTCCAAGTTACAGAACACGGTACACATGATGGGAAAAACATGGCAGCTAGAGCATGAATGGGTGGTCCTGTTACATCCATACTCAGAATGCAGAGAAAAAGGAAAGAGTGCTCTATTTCCTTCTTATTCAGTCAGGGACTCCAGATTGTGGAATGGTGGGATCCATATTTAGGGTGACTCTACTTCAATGAACCTAATCTTGAAACGCCCTCACAGACATGCCCGGAAGTTAGTTTCATGGTGACTCTAAATCCTTGACAATCAAGGCCAGTCATCCTAATCACGGACCTCCACTGTGAAAACACACTCATGGAGCTAGCATTTCTACATAGTGTACATCAAGAAACATGTGGTCTTATGATCAGCTAGTAATGATGTCATAAAATAGGATCTACTGAATGAAGTATTGACCTAGTTGGCAAGTGTCTGGGATTATTTTTGGTTACCTACGATACAATGTGAAAGTGCTCAAATCATCACCCTTCTAATAGGATAAATTCAAAGTTTTATGAGTCTACATTCTCAGTACCACTGTTCTATTATTTTTGTTTTAAATATAAACATTAAAATATAATATTGTTTTATAGACTTTCTGGACATGTCTTCACTTTTTTAAGATGTTAGAAAACTCAAAGATATAAAATAAAATAATAAGAAAAGAATATATTAATACTATGCAATATATTTAAGATACAAGTCTCGACTATTGCTAGTATCTTCAAAGAAATAATCAAAGGGTTTTTAAAAAACTAATAGTTTTAGATCATTATATAGATGTAGGTTATCCAAAATTTTCATTTCAAAATTAGAATAGATTGAACAGGTGTGACAACGAGATACTACTAGAAACAGAAAAAATGATGTTCTGATTTCTTTTTGTTGAAAGGGTTATTGCTTAACCCATCCCTATGAACACAAATGCTAGAAACCTCATGGCTGCAGAAAAATCTAGTGCCTTTCAGGGTTTCCTTTGAAAGCTTTGAAGAATGAGATTGATGATAGAATCCCTAATGTCTCTTTTTTTTCCTAATCCATATCACACAAGATTTAAGAGCTAAGCCAGAAAGTATCAAATGACTTGTTCAGAACCGTTCAAGGACAAACACTGATGTTTTCTCACCACCTCAAAGCACTATGATTTTTATGAAAAGGTAAAATGAGATGTGACCAGCAGCATGTCTGCTAAAAGATGCCTTTACACCAGCCACCATAAGCAGATCAATATAAAATAAATTCATACTTCTGACTGCCTGGAGGGGGAAAAGGCCCTCATAGATCCATAGTGCATTGAAGAAAAACAATGTTAGCAAATAATGAATACAAAGCTGGTCCCAGCGACCTCCAAGCCTATAAAAATCAAACACATTTTATATAACTTTATTATTCCTTACTTATAGCTAGTGGTAGACAATCCAGGCATCCACTGAATAAGGGAAAGATAGCAAGATATTCTTTGCATCATTCTATGACCCAATTTGGCCATAAAGATACATATTGGTGATTAAATTCCCCATATTCTATCTTTAAAGATAGAAACTATATATAACCACTAGGAAATAGAAACATGCGACATTTAACTACATTGGGAGTGGTACTGATCATAGTATGGACCTAGTTAACAAGGCAGAGCCCACACTCAGAATTCATAGGTATGAGGTGTCTTTAGTTTGTGATGTTTCATGGTCTTTTAGTCCGCTTCATTTAACCCATTATACTGAGCTTCTCGGTGAAGTTATGAGATAATCAAAGCACATAACAAAGAATTCAAATACAGGGGAAAGCAGAGCACCCCTAAATTGTTTATCATGACTGAGAAGATACAGTAAAAGCAGGTGGAATTGCAGCCAAATACCCTGATTTTTTACCAGTCTTTCTCCAACTGACAAACAGCTCCTCTATTTTCTTCTCCATACTAACCATGTTGCTAGCCTCTTTTACCCTGACTTCATTCTGTTTGTGTGTATGTGTGGATATGAAAGTGTACATATGTGTGAATGAATACACATATATACATATGTTTCTACATGTGTATGAAGGTTAGGGAACAACCTTGAATGTCTTTCCTCTGCAACTATATAAACATTCCTTTTTAAGTATAATCTCACACTAACTTGGAACTTGCTCAGTAGGCTACATTGGCTGGCCAGCAAATGATAGAGCTCCACCTGCCCAATGCTAGAAATATATCCCTTCCAGGTTCACAAAGGAGTTTATCTAACCACTTAATACAGACATACAATACAGTCATGGGGTCCTGGATCCAATTCCCAGCACTGAAGGGGAAAATAAAATGTCTAGTGCAAGGCCATAAAAGTAGAGTTTCACCCAGTCACTGAGGGAAATGAGGAAAGTAACCAGAATCTACTTAATATAATAGGCAGTTTATTATTTCTTTAAGGCTCATGCCTTGTTTTCCAATTCCAATACATATGTTGTTTCTTTTAACCAAGAAAAACAATCGACACTCTAGTAAAATTGAATCTCTAAGAAAATGTGTCCCTTTTATCTTATGTCTCACAAAAACTTTGAGAATCCCAGATCCGACTCTTTCTTATCTCCATCTGTTCTCCCATCTAAGACTTGAACTCCAGCTCTCCATCAGACTGGCAACAGATGATGGTCATAGGCTGGTGTTGCATACACAAAGGCAGACACAATCCCAACAAGTCTAGGGGCTGACTCAAATACAACCTGCTCATCTTGCTTAACCTGATCACCAATCTGGCTGCTGTTAGAAACAATGGCTATTATTTTCCAGGCCTTTCTTTCCTCTTCCCTTTCAAAACAAAGTCATGGCCTAAACACTAGACCAACTTACCTGTACCTCAGAGTTGAGACTGCAAAACTTCCTTTCTCTAAAATAACCTCACATCACTTTTATATTTAACAATGGAGTTAACTGAGAATTGCACACTGAGCCTCCCATAGAAACTGTGCTCACCTGCAGTCTTGCCCATTGCAGGTACTAAGATACTGCACTTTACCAAGCCATTTGTCAATCCCTCTTCTCTGAAGAGCATCAGAATTAGGTATGATGCTAAGCATGTCCACATTTGCTACTAAGTCAGTTAGTGTCTTTATCAAGGTTGGATCAGCATACATAGACCTCTTTATGCCATAGATATGCACAAGCATATATCATATATTAAAATCTGTCAGAGCTTGAAAAATAATTGATTCCACCCAAAGTTTGTCCTGCAATCTTCCTTTTTATTTCACAAAAGAGAATTCTTTAAAATATTCCTCTTGTACTCTTCTATCTCCTGACACCAGAAATACCCTTTGTGTGGCTTGTATGGCAGTGATTGATGGACCTCAAAGGCAAAAGAAACCTGTCTCCTTGGAAAGCTATCAGGCTATCTAAATATACAGTGGGGTGGGATTTTTGTGATAAATAGCCCATTTTATTCACAGCATTCTTCATCCTTGGAAATTGCATGGTCATGCTAGCAATATATTGGCATAGGATTTTACTCTGAGATTTTGAGGATGTTTCTTCTATCTGCCAAGAGGAATGTGGCAAACAATTCATCCTTTGTGGTTTCAAACCAAAAGAAAGAAATACATTAAATTTTAGAATTTCTAGAAAGAAAAAGAAAGCAGCATTAACTTACCTCCATGCACACATCCAGGAGGAAACAACAAAGGAATTTCTGACAATTGCAGTTTGTCTTAAATATGCCAATACATGAGTCACATTCAAGACTCATTAGATTTGTAACCCTCACATCATAGCAACTGTAGTCTACCCCAAAAAAGATGATGTTTCTAACCCACTGGTGAAATGGAGGTTTCTGTAACAGCTGTCCTTGACAAAGGAAAAGTAAGCCTATAATTAAAACAGGTCACGAGATGGCCTAAAGAAAGTATTCTTTTTCACAGTCTCTCAATAACAGTGATTTCAATGGTATGCGCAGCCCTTCCACACCAGGTTGGTTAAGGCCTTACACTACATCCTGAACTGGACCTCTCCCCACTACTTCTCTTATAGACAATATATCTATATTATTATTATATTGCATAGATATGATAAAGGTACAGATATATAATCTTCAGGTGTTCCTTTACTTCTCTTAGTGAAGTAATTCATCTTTAAATTCTTTTTTCTACTTATTTTTTTATTAATTTATTCTTGTTACAACTCAATGGTTATCCCATCCCTTGTATCCTCCCATTCTTCCATTCATCCCATTTTGCCCTTATTCCCCTCCCCTATGACTGTTCCTGAGGGAGATTACCTCCCCCTGTATATGCTCATAGGGTACCAAGTCTCTTCTTGGCAACCTGCTGTCCTTCCTCTGAGTGCCACCAGGTCTCCCCCTCCAGGGGACATGGTCAAATGTGAGGCACCAGAGTACGTGAGAAAGTTATATCCCACTCTCCACTCAACTGTGGAGAATGTTCTGACCATTGGCTAGATCTGGGTAGGGGTTTAAAGTTTACTGCCTGTATTGTCCTTGGCTGGTGCCTTAGTTTGAGCAGGACCACTGGGCCCAAATCTGCCTATCATAATGTTCTACTTGTATGTTTCAAGGACCATCTGTATCCTTCTACTTTGCTATTCTCCCAAGCTTCTCTCATCTAGAGTCCAATAGGATGTCCTCCCCTCTGTCCCAGTTTGCTCGTAAGTGAAGGCTTTGGTGGGACATGCCCCTTGGGCTAGTATGCAGATATAAGTGAGTATATACCATTTGAGTCTTTCTGCTTCTGGGTTAACTCACTCATTATGATCATTTCTAACTCAATCCATTTATCCACAAATTTTGGGAATTCCTTGTTTTTAATAGCTGAGTAGTATTCCATAGTGTATATGTACCACAGTTTCTTTATCCATTCCTCTACTGATGGAACCTTTGGCTGTTTCCATGTTCTGGCTATTATGAATAAGGCTGCTATGAACATGGTTGAGCAAATTTTATTGTATGCTGGAGCGTCTTCTGGGTATATTCCAAGGAGTGGAATAGCTGGGTCTTGAGGAAGCCCTAATCCCATTTTTCTGAGATAGCACCATATAGATTTCCAAAGTGGCTGTACTAGTTTGCATTCCCACCAGCAATGAAGGAGTGTTCCTCTCTCTCCACATCCTTGCCAGCATGTGTTGTTGCTTGAATTTTTTATCTTAGCCATTCTGGTGGGTATAAGATGGAATCTCAGAGTTGTTTTGATTTGCACTTCCCTGATGACTAAGGCGGTTGAGCATTTCTTTAAGTGTTTCTCAGCCATTTGATATTTCTCTGTTGAGAATTCTCTGTTTAGTTCCAAGCCCCATTTCTCAATTGGGTTATTTGGTTTGGTGGTGTTTAATTTCTTGAGTTCTCTATATATTTTGGATATTACACCTTTGTCAGATGTAGGGTTGGTGAAGATCTTTTCCCAGTCTGTAGGCTGTCGCTTGGTTCTCTTGACCATGTCTCCTCCTTACAGAAGCTTCTCAGCCTCATGAGGTCCCATTTATTAATGGTTGACATTAAGGCCTGGGCCGTTGGTGTTCTGTTCAGGAAGTTGTCTCCTGTGCCAATATGTTCCAGCCTCTTTCCCACTTTTTTCTCTAAGTGGCTTAGTGTCTCAGGTTTTATGTTGAGGTCTTTAATCCACTTGGATTTGAGTTTTGTACAAGGTGACAAATATGGGTCCAGTTTCATTTTTTTACACATAGACCTCCAGTTAGACCAGCACCATTGGTGTCCTGAATTTCTTGGATGTTTTGTGTCAGGAGTTTTCCAGATTTGGCATTTGCTTTAATGGTTGCTTCGAGATCTGTGATTGTATCTTCTAGACCTGAGATTCGTTCTTCCATCTCTTAGATTCTGTTAGAAAAGATCACCTCTGTGTTGCTTGCCTTCTTCTCGGAGGTCTCACGTTCTCGTTTTTCTTCTGTCTGTGTGTTCATCATTGAATCCATTTTCATTTTCAGATCTTGAACTGATTTTTTGATTTCTCTCATCTGATTGTTTGTATATTCCTGAGTTTCTTCCATTGGCTCTTTATAGGTCTTCAGAGCTTGAACAGTTTTATTTATTTCTTTCATCTAGTTGTTTGCGTTTTTCTGCAATTTTTCCAGTTCCACTCTATGTGCTTCTTTTATGTCTCTCACCTGTTTGTCTGCGTCTTCCTGCATTTGATTATGAATTTTATTTGTTTCCTCCATTATCATCCTCATTGCTAAGGATTTGAGGTCATTTTCTTGTATTTCCATTGTAATTGAGTTCTCTGGGTTGTATTCTTTGGGATAGCTGGAAACTGGAGACGCCATGTTGTTTTGGGGTTTTTTGCGTATGCTTTTTCGCTGTCCTTTAGACATCTTGCCGTCTTTGTTTTTGTTGGGCAGCTTCCAGAGTTGGATGGATGGAGTCTGATGATAGATTCACTTGTTTTCTCATGATTTCCATAGGCTGGAAGCTCTGATGCTTCCCTGGTGTGGATGGCAGGAGGTTAGCCCTGTCGTTTTGGACTCTCACAGCCAGTGATCTTTAGCTCCCCTCTGCTGTGGGTCCTGCAATCATTTTGGGTCTCTGAATGGGCGTTGGGTCAGGCCAAGGTATCCACAGCCTTCTGTGTCCCCTGCCAAGTCCAGCCAGGGACACTGGGCCCAAACCACACACCGAGCTCAGCTAGATTCTCAGGGCCTTAACCGTTGCCAAGCTCAGCTAGGGATTCTGGGCCCAAAATGCACACAGGGTCCAACCAGAATTTTTGGGCTGGGACTGGGAACCAAGCTCAGCTAGGGGCTTTTGGCCCAAAGTGCGTGCTGTGGTCAGTTATTGACTCAGGGCCTGAACTGTCTGCCAAGCTCAGCCAGGAATTCTGGATTCAAACTGCACACTGTTTCCAACCAGAGACTTAGAGCCAGGACTGTGCCAAAAGCTCAGCTAGAGTCTCTGGGCCCAATCTAGTCTGCCAAGCAGTTAGAGACCTTGGCCCCAAACTGCACGCCGAGCTTCACCCGAGTCTCCGGGGCGGAATTGTGCACCGAGTTCAGCCAGGGACTCTGGACTCACACTGCACGTTGAGTTCAGCCCGGGACTCCGGGCCTAAACTGTGTGGGTAGTCCAGCCAGAGTCTTAGGGCTCCAAGCCTGTGCACACAGCTCAGCTAGAGTCTCTGGGCCCAATCTGACTGGCAAGTCCAGCTAGGGCCTCTGGGATGAATCTGCGTGCTAACCTCAGCCTGTGTCAGCGCCCCAGAACTGCCTGCTGAGCTGAGCTAGTGTCTCGGGCAGAACTGCTTGCTGAGCTGAGCTAGCGCCCCCCAGTGGAACTGAGCATTCCGCCCAGCCTGCATCACAGCAAGAGAACTGCAGCTGCGCTGAGTTAGTGCCTAGGGTGGAACTGAGCACTCCACCCAGCCTGCATCACAGCAGGAGAACTGCAGCTGTCCTGAGCTAGTGCCTTGGGCAGCACTGCTTGCTGAGCTGAGCCAGCATCTCCACAGCACTGCGCACTGAGATGAACCCAGGACTCTGGGGCTGAACTGTCCGCCGAGTCCAATTTGGGTCTCAAGGCACCACATGACCCAAATCCTGTCAAGTCCCCTCTCCCGCAGCAACTCCCACCGGCCACCACACCAATTGCCTCCACCAGAAGGCTCTGAGCTGCAAACCTCAGCCACCGTCGCCATTGCTGACGCTAGTGCCACTGGTGCCACTGCTACTGCTGCTGGTGTCTCTGCTGCTGCTGCTCCGATCCGAGAAAATCCACGCTCCTCCTATGTCAGGGGTACGCAGGTCCTCCACATCCTGGTCCCTCTGAACCGTGGAGCACTCCTGCGGCCATGGCGTGGGGACCTTGGTGTTCCTGGCTCAGAAATCTGTGTAATTCCCTGAATTGTTCACTGGATCTTCCAAACACGGTCCACACTGCTTGCCGCCATCTTGGATCGTCATCTTTAAAATTTATATTACAATAAAATATACCTATTGCATTGCTTTGAAAATGCAATGGAGTATTTAAAGCTTTTGTTTAGCTTCTGATACATGCAAATGTCTCTGTTACTGTTTATATTTTCTGAGAGCACAGAGGGGAAAATGCTATCTGATTCACTGTATGACATTAAAATAAGAGCAATGGAGATAGAATAGAGATGCCTTCTCTTTAATCCCCCCAGTTCTGGCTTCCAATGAGACAACACAGCATTCTTCTACAGTGTTTTTTAAGTCACTCAGTGGGAATTCTCCCAGGCACATCTTTTCAATTTGAAGAATGCTATAGTCAGCTAAATAAAGATGATCTGGTACCCCAGAAGCCAATATGCAGAGACAAAACCCTTTGCTGACTCTCTTAGGCTTTTCTTTGAGTTATATGTACAGCAGTATGCCAGCGTGAATGCAAGAAATTGGGGAAAGAGTGACTAAATAATTTTATTTTTCAATTTTGTCCTTCTGGTTTTATTTACTCAGAGCCAAACTTCTCAATATATTTGCTTATGTCTTTCAAGTCACTCAACTCCTCAACTATCTTCCACCTGTGGTTGTATTGTCTTGATAAACAGCTAAGCACTACTTTACCTGCAGAGCACTGCAGAGCAGCCAGCACACCAGATATTCCTAAAAACTGCAATAACAAATGAGCACCATCACTGAGTGCCTTTGCTGTCTCCCAGATACAGCTGCACATTTATTTTATGTTGTGTATCGCATGCCGCTATTGCTATTCAGTAAGGTCTTTGGATGTTTATCTGGAGTCTGTGTCTGTTGTTTCCTTCTCTGTTCTGTTTTCATTTGAAAATAGAGATCGGCTTCATTATTTTCTAGCCATAATTATTATGTCATTATCTTCCAGCCATAACTACAGAAATATCTCTAATCCTCTTGAATTTACAGAACTTTGATACATTTTTTTTAAAGAGAGAAGTGCAAATTTTGAGTTTTACTAAAAAATGGATTTTACTTCAAGTGTGGTTTGCATATAATGATTATGATCTATGCTCCTCGGTAGTATTAAGTCTGTACACAGGCCTAAACTCGCCATTCTAAACATGATTCTGAAAGACAAGAAGCTTATGAGGAACATTATAGGGTTGGATGCTGGGAGACATTTTTCTAGAAAGCCATGATAGGTCAGGGTCAAGGAGGCCTTCAAGGAACACCCAGAACATAGGAGCCTCTAGACCAGCGGTCTTCAACCTGTGCATACCAACCCTTTTGGGAGTCCCATATCAGATATCCTGTATAGCATATATTTACATTACAATTTGGAATAGCACCAAAATCACAGATATGAAATAGCACTGAACTAATTGTGTGGTTGGGAGTCACCATTGCATGAGGAACTATATTAAAGGGTCACAGCATTAGGAAGATTGAGAACCACTGCCCTAGACTAATCTCACTGCTTGGTAGATCCTTAGACCTCCATAGCAGTAATGGAAATTCAGCTAACCTCTATAGTTCACTCTTCAGGGTCCAGGAAGGATTAAAACAGATTACATACCTTCCTGGTCATTTACCAAGGCTGTCCTTGCTGAAGACATTCCTTGCCTTCTAAGCTCATCTTGTCAAGGTCCAAACATGCAGAAAACTTCAGCTATGATTTTCCACCAGCACGTTCTGCATGGCATACCATTTTCCATGGAATAATTATGGATGTGGCTCACTTATCTGTGTGCCCTAACTGCCCAAATATATCTTACATTCTCCAAGAGCAAAGTCATCTTTCATGCATGTACACACTGTACTATCAGCACAGGATGCGGTCATCCTTCAATAAGTTAACCTGCATTAATTAATAGCAGGAAGGAAGTGAGTAGAGAATAAGAAAAAGAGGAGACCGAGGGAGAGACCTCACTGACACAAAGAATGTGTCCCAAACTCATGAGACCATAGGGTACAATGCTTGTCACAGAGGCTAGCAGAAGAAAGGGAGAGAAGAACTGGGAAATGCTGGTAAAAAAAAAAAAGAAAGAAAGAAAGAAAGAAAGAAAGAAAGAAAGGAAAAGTACATAACTTCACTGAGATAGAAGTAATGAATTCTCAAGGTCAGTTACACAATGTTATATTTCACAATAATGTACTGTGCATTTTTTCTTTGAAGGGGTGTCTTTATTAAACCTCCTCAATTTCACGGTTTCTGTGTGTCATCTTCTTCTAGTAGGATGCCACTCCCCAAGATCAGCTCCAGGAATGGCGAAGAGGAGAAAAGAGAGGTGGATCTGTGGTTGGAAGACCTGAGCAGGCAGTGAACAGCTGGTTTAGGGAACCCAAGTGTTGGTTGAACAATTAGGTAGAGGAACTAGTTGTTGAAGAACAGGAAAAAGAAACACTTGGAGACTTATGCATATATGGTACAATCTGAAGGTCTTAAAGCCCAGGAGAACTTTTCTTCTGGTTCTCTGTCTCACTTGCTGTCTGTCTGACTCCTTTCTCATAGCCATCCATCTCTCTGTCTCCCTTCCTGCTTGTTGTTACCCATCTTTCTAACTATCTTTTTCCTTGCTGTTTCCCATCTCACTGCCTCTCTTGCTGTTCCCCATCTCACTCTAGCTTACTCTCTCATGTCTGTTACTTGCTTGGCCTTTCTCCTTGGACCAACCCCAGTCTTTTATTAAAATGAAGCTCAATTTTTTTTTGTTACAGATTATTTCATAATTTTTTCCATCTTTTACAATCACTAGGGCAATCAAAAGTCAACAGAGCAACAGGGAAATACAAAAAGTTCTGTAACTTACAACAAAGCATACGACAAAGATCAATCAGTTTTCAAGTAATGGTCAGCATAACCTGATCATTATTTTTTAAACAATATGTTGAAAAGTTTAATCACAAATTTCCCTGGGCTAAAACCACTGTGTTTACAAGATTGCCATAGCAACATAACTTGAGCTAAGTATTCTCTAAAGAAAAAACTTGACCTACTTCCAGTCCCAGACCAACAGGTGAGCTAACCAAGCCTAGGCTAACTGCCAAGGAGTCCTCTACTATAAAATATCTGTAAATCATGACAATCCAAGCCTACCTTCTATCACTCCTAAAGCAGATCCCAAAGAAACATTTCTACAGGTAACAGTATCTAGCCAGGTACTGTTATGTCTAGGACTTAACTTTCTTTCATGCGGTTTCTGCTTGGGCACTCACAGTCAGAGCAAAAAACTCATCATTGTCTCAAGCTTTTGGCCAGATGCCTTCTTTCAACATTCTCTATAGGAAAAAGTTTTCCCTGTATGATTTTTCCTTAGGGATGAGAAATAAAGAGAAAAAATCAGTTTTAGGAGAAATAACAGATTACCAAGCAACATTACACCTAGACCATACATAAAATTTAAGGCTAGTGGTGATCAGACAGAGATCTTTGGAACTCTGTCAAGCAAAGCCTCAACAGCTGCTCTGGATGTCTAGTGATCATGCTGAACATTCGGAGGTCTCTGGAACTTTGTCAAGCAAGGCCTCTACAACTTACACTCATGTCTGTGACAGTAGGAAGCCTGGATAGTAAGGAAGTTAGTTTATGCTGAGAATTGCAATAAGAAAAGGTACACATCTAAGGTATATGTTGCAAAAAAATTAATAAATAGCACACCCTCATGAAAGGCTGTGAGGAAAGATAATAGCCAAGGCAAGTGGTACATTCTTTCTATAATTCCTCTGGAGGCTGATGCAGGAGGATTGTGATTTTTGAGGCCAGCCTGGGTGGTCTAGCAAAACCCTGTGTCAAAAACTTGAAAAAATGGAGGATGGAAAATTAGAAAGGAAGAAAACACTTAAATATTCACTCCTAGGTTTGTAAGCCTTTGTAAACTAAGAGCTCCCTAACAGCCTTAGGGTACTATGACTATATCAGTTTCCATTTGAGTGTCTATTTGGAAACAACGGTTCTCTTCTTTCTAAAACATAAATTAATAAAATTGAAGCATCCACACTTCAACTCTCTACAACCAGCCTCTTTTTCCAAAGAAATCTCTATGAGTTTTAAATGCATGTTTTAAAAAGTATTTTTCCACACATCCTAAATCAAGAAAATTATTGTTCAAATATTACAGCTGTAAAATTGTGTGTGTTGTGTTCAATAAAAGATAAATCACACTATCTGCAGTTTGTCAACAAGATTTTTTTTTTTACTCAAAACTATGGTTTGTAACACTATGTTGGTATATTTGTATCAGTTTAAGTAATTTTCAAATAGCGAGCCACATGAATATTCCATGTTCTTTGTTTCTCTGTCTACTGACTCTCAATACCATAAACAACAATCTAGGGACCCTCTATAGGCAACTCTCACTACCAGAAATTCTCTAGCATTTCTGTGCACTGCTGGGCCCAAAGGAATGAAGTTATATCATGACTTTAAGGCACTGTGCTATGGGGCATCAAAAAGGAATTCCAACAGTTGCCACGTCTATGTCCTGCCCACAAAGAAAAAAGATCATGAAAAAAGTGAAGATAAAACAAAGTTCTCTTTATAGGGATATTTCCTTTATTCTTTTATTTTTTTCAGCTAAAGAATAAAAAAAAAAAAATGCCTTCTCATTAGGCCCCATACCAGGTACCTATCCTTTAGAAGAGATCTCTGGTATTGTACTAATATCATAATGGTACAATAAGCAGAAACTTTTTACTGTTTTAAGTATATCTATGTAAAGATGTCTTAACTGGTATAAACAAAATAAAGTAGCTCAAAAATAGCAAATAGTATCCATAAGATGGGGAAAAAATTAAACTTATTTGTAGTGATCTTACTCTTTGTTTATATCACAAACTATTCAACACCTGGAGAAATGGGGGCACTGAGGGCAAGTTAAATTTTGAAATTAATCTTTTGTCTCAATCAGACTTCCATGATTTGAGACAAAAGCTGGGATGGGGGAAGCTATTCTTCAATTAACTGTAGATATCAAACTTCCATCAGAAACTCAGTCACCCCAGGCAGTGGAAGAATTTTAAATTCACCCTGAGTCAAGATGAACTACATTTATTAGAGTTCTAATAATAAAGCTACATCATCAGGTGAAGAAACTATGTATTTCCAGAATATAATGAGTTTAGACCAAAGCAAAATATGGGAAGAAGAAAAATATCACATGGCCCAGAAGCCCATTCAGAAAGGTCAATATTACCCAGAGGGCTTTGTGGACATTCATTTGTTTTCTGTTCTGCTATTTGTTCAACTTCATCCTTCTGTCAGCTCTTAATCAGGACCCCAGTGAGATCAACAAAGGGGCTGCAGGAACAAGCAGCAGACACTGCTGCCTCTGGTGTCTAAGTTTAGTCACTCACTGTCTAAAAAGAAAGGATGGATTGTCCAGTATCCAGAATGTATCAGATTTTCTCTCCAATCCCTCAAAAAAATGTATAAGGAGGAGATTTTTCCTTAGGAAAGCTGTGCACAGAATTCACCTCGGGAACAGAGGCCACAATAGTAAAATAATTACTACCATTTGCAGTGGTCTCTTGTTTGATTGACCCCTTACAGCCTCCAAGAGAAGCCACTATCTTGTGAGGTTCGCAGAACTAACCAATGACAGGAAATTTACACATGACAAAGCTAAGACTGAACTTCAGGAATTCTGACTGTTCTTTCCTGCCTGGTTCTTAGCAAAGGGTTTAGCTGGTATCAGTGAACCAAAGCTTCCCTATGTAGTCACCCCAGCTGTCTCCTACCTACCTGTCCAAATTGCCTGGGATTTGATGTGTGGCCAGTCTCCCACAAGGGAAATTGTTCTAAGTGTAACTATTAAGAATTATGCATCTTAATCCTGGATTCAATAATTCTGTTTTTGCTTATTAAAACAAAGGCAAACTATAAATATCTAAGGCAGTAATGTACAATATGTTCTGGCAGAGAGAGAGAGAGAGAGAGAGAGAGAGAGAGAGAGAGAGAGAGAGAGAGAAGCATACAAAAGGGGAAAGTCAGAAAAGGGGCTCAAGAAAGAGTAAACAACTTCTGGGATAATCCAAATTCCCAGCAAAATAGGAATGAACTACACTGTGGCAAAAGCTAGAACAGTGCTCTTTAGCCCACAGATGTAGGCCAACAGTAGAGCACTTGCCAATCATGTAGGGCATGGGCTCAGTCTCTAGCACAACACGAATTAAAATACATTCTGGGGTTTTTTTGGTTGTGTTTTTGTCTTGTTCTGTGCTGTGTTGTATTGTGTTTTTTTGTTGTTGTTGTTTTGTTTTTTCGCGACAAGGTTTCTCTATGTAGCCTTGGCTGTCCTGGACTTGCTTTGTAGAGCAGGCTGGCCTTGAACTCACAGAGATCTGCTTTCCTTTGCCTCTCTGAGTGCTGGGATTACAGACATGTACCACCACACCTGGCTAAAACATATACTTCAATTCACAGGAAAACACTCCAGTTAGTCAAAGTCCATTTTAATGAAAGAATAGGAATGAAAATAGTTTGATAAAACACTATTTTAGTGTTTAGATAGAAAATAACAGTGTTTCACTCTTTGTGGGAGCAAGAATTTGCTCAAGAAATCTTTACTTATCCTTAAAAATGCGCGCGCACGCACACACACACACACACACACACACACACACACACACACTGAATTCTTAGTGTAGGCATGGGCAATAATCCTTAAAATGCATGAACATATGCTGTTATTCACTCATTAAAATGTTCTTGCAAGAAACTCTGGATGTGTATAGTACTTTAAAGAAAAACTAGGTCACAAAGTAACACAAATATGAGAACAGCAATTACTGAAGACAGAAATCCACACAGGTATCTGGTAGGTAATGCATGCGCAAGAAAACAGTCACTGTTATAAGGGAAGTGTTGGGATTGTTGCTTCTTGTTTTATTTTTAACTATAATTTAAGTCAAATAGATCTACGCTACAATTAACTCCAGTTCAAACTTTCATTAAACTCTGTCAATAATTATAGCAAGTAAAATAAATCAGAATGTACTTCAAGCAAGCCAAGAGCACTCTACTAAAGAAACTCACAAATGGAAGTAGGATGCCAGGTACACAAAACATGCCAGGTAGATGGAAAAGCAATTTTTCCACAACAAGCTTGCTTCTCTGCAGACACAAGGAACTGCTAAGGAGGATAAGAAAGGAGGCTATCTACAGCTCATGGACGTTATAGCACATCTGATCTTTCCTAATAAAACCTACTGGCATGTGTCATGAGTAGGTGAAACTGCTAACAGTTACTAAGAGGGTGTAAAGAAGTTATACAAAGAGACGCTTCTAGAAGAAGGTGCAGTGTTGCTTGAGGTTAACATCTTTCATCACTTCTTTTCAATTCACATTTTTTCTATCCATGACTTTGCTTAAAATTGACTGTACTTCACAAATACCTCAAGTGACAAACTTAGAGATTACTGAGACCCACAGCAAGTTAAGGCTCTTCATGAAGCCACATTTGCTAGTCTGGATTATTAGCCAACTAGTGACTGAGATGACTCAAGCAGTAACATTGACTAAAAACAGAGGATTTTTAAGTTATAAATGCTAAAATGTAGTCAATACTAAGGAGAAATAATAAAAATTTGTTGGGACCATCTACCTGCCTTTCTTATAATAACAATAACAAAAACTCTCTTTATATGAGACAATTAGGACCTATCTTCACTGTAGGACTGGGGTCAGGAATGAAGGGCATCTTAGCCTTGATTTAGGGCAGGAAGGTAGAAACCATTGAAATTTGCTCCACAGAATGCAGTGCCTCTCCCAAAGCTGTACACTGAACAAAACATATTTTTCTTCTCCAAATTAGCTTTATATATTTAGGATATGTTGACTTTTAAAAAGTATCCATGTATATTTGTGTGGCGGTCTGTATATGTGCCACATGTGGACAGGTGCCTGTGGAGGCTAGAAAAGGACTTCAGATCCCCTGGAGCTAGAGTTACAGGAACTGTGGGCTATCAGATACAGGTGCTGGGAACCAATTGCAGATCTTCTGGAAGAGCACTATGTGCTGTTAGCCACTGAACCATTGCTCCAACCACAAAATATGGTGGTGTATAAAGTATCTTGTATACGTAGCTCCAAATACTAAAGATTATACCATCTACAGAAGCTAATATGTCAAACCACCAAATAAATTGTCCCCAAATCAAACATCATCTTTTGGTTCTTGGAAACTGAGTAAGCTTGAGTGCTTGGTCAGAGGCTGAGACACATCCCTCCCACACTTAGACTGAGGGACCAAATGTCTAAATTCAAGATCAAGTTTTCCTTGTTACACTTTGAAGTTTTTTATCTTGCACAGACATTGACAAGGAATAAGGAGAAATCAGTCACACTAGGGGAAGGGCATTAAGTCTTTCAAGGGTGTAAGGTACCATGCCAAGCTCTCAATAGCATAATTAAGGCTTTTCTGTTCTCTGTCTATCACATCCCTATGACATCTACAGTTCAGGCCCCTGGGACAAAAGAAAGAGCAAATCAGTCTACACGCCATAAAATGAAACTACCTCTAAAATTCTAAGTGTAATTTCCTACAGTTAAAGAAAGTGCTTTTAGAAAACCAAGTTGTCAAAGGGATTACATAAATGTTCGTATGATTTCAGAACTTAATGTATATCCTCACAGACCAAGCCACTGACTGGCACTGGTGAATGTAAATTATTATTTGCATTTTATAACATTGTATTAGTCTGACCCTTCATCATCATGATAAATACTTAAGAGAAACAAGTTACAAGGAGGAAAGATTTATTTGGAGTTGCCACTTCAGACCTTTCAGTCCGTGGACCCTGTGCTCCATCACTGTGGGCTGTGGGAAGATGGAACATTATGACAACAGTAGCAGGCCAGGAAATGAAATGATTAACTTTTGGTGGCTGTGCAGGAGAAAGGGAGAGAGGGAGACCAGGAGTGAGAAAGCAAGAACTAGTGAGAGAGACAAAGACAGATAGGGATAGAGACAAAAAGACAGAGATAAAGAGACAAAAAAGACACAGAAAGAGACAGAAGCAGGGGGCGGGGGGAAGAGGCAGTGTATACTTATTTAGATCAGCCTGCAGTCACATACTCCTTCCACTAGGCCCATCCCTTACCTTCCACCCTCTCCCCCACAATACTATCACATTATTATAAATCCATCAAGCGGCTAATCCGCTGATATGACAGAACCCTCATAATCCAGTTACTTCACAGCAATTGCTCAGCCAGCTGAAGACCAAGCTTTTAATATACCTGTTTTGAGGGACATTTCATGTTAGAACAATAACAAACACCTTATATTTTATTATGAATATATGAAATGATCTAGATAAAGATTAGTGAGTACCTCTACATGGAAACATGTCAGGAAGTTACTTCAGCTGCTCTGAAGTTATGTTAGGTGGCGAGAAACTCAACTGGACTGCAATAGGTGAGAGGTGGTCAGCCTAAGGGGTTTAGGTGCGCTTTCTCTCTCTCTCTCTCTCTCTCTCTCTCTCTCTCTCTCTCTCTCTCTCTCTCTCTCTCTCTCTCTCTCGTTTTATTTTTTGGGACAGGGTTTCTCTGTGTAGCCTTGGCTGTCCTAAAACTCACTCTGTAGACCAGGCTGACAATGAACTCACAGAGATCAACTTGCCTCTGCCTCCACGAATGCTGGGATTATAGGCATGCACAACCGCACCCAGCTTTTAGATTCTTTCTTAAACTCACACACAACATGGAGATATTTAAGAGATTATACAACCTAGTTTGTCCTTGTACTTGTACACACACACACACATTCAATTCACAAACAAAATTATCAATGACACTTTAAAACATTTCCATTTACTTAAAACATGTAGCTTATTTTAGAATAAATATAATTTATACCTTAGATTGACTGTTCATTTATTTTCCCCCATTGAATTTTTCATTCTTTGTTTTAGCTAACAGCACTCTTTCCATCTTGGAGTCTAATATTTTGATAAAAGAGTCTTATGTTTTACTGAGAATACCTTGATGCTAAAATTTTCTAGCCACAGGACTATTGTTTCCAAAACTGCCACTGCATTACTTATCTCCATGCTATGGCAGAATGCCTGACTAATGAGATTTAAGGAAGAAGGGATTGTGATTGCAAGATGGTGGTACCCAGTGTGCACTTTGTCTAGGGAGCAGAGGATCAGAGGCTGTGAAGCAGACTGAAGGGAACAACCCAGAAGTAACAGGCCCTCCCCATCCCAGCCAGATGTACCCCTGGTTCAGAAGTCACAAGCTTCAAGTACCCTGCACTCTTCTGAATACTGGAGCATGGGCAGGCCCCCTGGCAAACAGAGGCTTGGCACAGAGGCTGAACCCAAAATGGGGGCTTCTCAATGTGAACAGTTCAAAAGGATCAGAACCAGCACAACCCCGCCCCCATCGCAGCCAGAGGTCCCCCAGGTTTGGGAATCACAAGCTTCAAGGACAAGGCTGTCCACTCCCTCCTTATCTCTTCAATATAGTACTTGAAGTCCTAGCTAGAGCAATAAGACAACTAAAGATCAAGGGAATACAGAAGTCAAACTATCACTATTCATGAATGATATGATAGTATACATAAGTGACCCCAAAAATTCTATCAAGGAACTCCTACAGCTGATAAACACCTTCAGCAATGTGGCTGGACACGAAATCAACTCAAAAAAGTCAGCAGCCTTCCTGTATACAAATGGCAAACAGGCTGAGAAAGAAATTAGGGAAACTACCCCCTTCACAATAGCTACAAACAATATAAAGTGTCTTGGTGTAACTCTAACCAAGCAAATGAAAGGCTTGTATGAAAAAAACTTCAAGTCTTTGAAGAAGGAAATTAAAGAAGATATCAGATAGGGCAGAAAATGGAGGGAGGGTGGAAACAGGAAGATAAGAAGGAGAGGATAACAATAGGGATGTAATGTGAATAAATTATAATAAGTAAAATATATATTTTAAAAGAATGAAACAAAAAAAGGGGGAAGAGGAGTTTGTTTTAGTTTGCTGTTAGAGGGTGCAATATACCATTCTAGAAATATTGTGGCCGTTGATTGGGGTAAAGCAGCTGGTCACATTGCACCTGCAGTCAGGAAGTCGAGAAATGAGGTTAATACACTTCATTTTCTCTGTTTTTACAAATCTTTCTGACTCCAGTCCATGGGATGGTGGTGCTATTATATTCAGGGCAGATCTCTCTCCTCAGTCAAACCTTTCTGGATATCCACTAACAGATATCCCCTGATGTGTGTTGTCATGGTGATTCTAAATTCAGTGATGTGGACAATGAATATTAACTATAACAACTCCATCCTTTGTTATTTGATGTCCATGTACACCACTTTAAATTATAATATTCTGCTCCAGGCCCCTAAGGTCTCATTTTCATCTCCAAGTACAGAACATATTTGGTTCATCTCCAAAATTCCCCACAATCTTTAACAACCCCCACCCTATTCAAAAGTTCAAGATCAACCACTTAACCGCTTAACTGACAGCCCCTATTTTTAAAAAGTTACATAGTTCCACTATAAGTTGGTATAAAATAAACATGACAAAGGGGAGAAATAAAGTGATAACAAAGATCATATCAAAGCAAGATTAAAATTCAGCAGGGCTCACCCCAAATCCAGCAGCGGCATATTTGTATCCAGCATTTGGGGTCTGTGATGGAATCACCTGGGCTCCAACAGTCTTGGGCAGCACCATCCCACCCATTCTGCTGTCCCCGGCACATATAGTCTCCATCTGAGGCAATCTCTGCTCCATGCCTACAACTTTCCTCAACAGATGCTCCACAGTCCTCCAAGATCATGCAGTCTCCACTACAACCTCAACTTTTCCTTCACACCTTCATGCAATAGTTTTCCAAACACTTCCTTTAAGAAATCCAGCCATATCACACATTGCCTGGCCTCAGCAGCTCTCTCCAAGCTTGCCACAAGCCTTAGTGATCCTCTTACGCTTACATATTTCATACTTACAAAGCCAGTAACATCCATACAACACTGCCAAGTTCTGCTATCACCTCCAGATGTAGCCTGTCCTCCTAGGACCACAGCTACAAATACTTCTATGTGACTTTAGGGTTGATTCTAGCAAAATGCTTTCAAATAGGGAACCCTCTCTGTGGCATCATCATTTCAGGCTTTCTCTTTTTCAAATATATTTGTAGTTTTATAAACCAGGGTCTTCAGGAGGTGGGATTTTGCCATACAGAGTGCAATGTTTTTCATCAATGATATGAATCTCTCTTTTAAGAAAAAAGATTTGTTTTTCTTGTTTTATCTGTATGATATTTTATGACTTATAAAACATATTACGTGCATATAGGTATGTGCACCACATGCATACAGTGCCTGCACTATCTAGAAGATGGCAACACATCAATGAAACTGGAATTATGAATGATTATGAGCTGCTATGTAGGTGCTGGCAATTGAACCCAGGTCCTCGGCATGATCCAAGTGCTCTTAACCACTGAGCCATCTCTCCAGCCCCGATAGTAACAGTTACTGCTGCCTTTTATGTACCCTTCTTGTCCACACTCCTTTCCTCAACAAACATGTTTCATATTTATTCTACTCTGTTTTCCGCCTTCTCTTTCTATAAACCTGGATAAGCGCCATGAAGAGAAACTACACCACACCCTGAGTGCCATGCTCTCTTGAAATGTGCCCTGACAAACAAATCCAGCCATTATTTATTAATCCTGCCTCACGCAAACAGGGGCAGAATACAGCAGGTTTTATGACAGATAAAACACCAATGGCTTCTAAAACACCAATGGTTTCATTATTCCCCAGTGAAACCTCATGACCTGGAAACCCACTGTCCTCATTTCTCATAACATCTTTGTCTTCCAAATTCCTACCAGGACCGTCCATTAAGCACATTTTACAGCACCCAAGAGCTTCTTTAGCATTCATCTCGAAAGTCTTCCACATTTCCTCCATAAGTCAGTTCCAACGGCCCATGTAGTCAGGTTTGTCATAGCAACATCACCACTTCTTAGGACAATTCTTCTTATTAATTACCTTCCCATTACTGTGAAAAATACCTGACAAAGGTGACATAGGGAATAAAAGGCCTATTTTGGCTCATAGGTGGACAGTCCAGTCCATCATGATAGGAAGGATATAAAGACAGGAGATAGCTGACCAAACTGCATCTGCAGTCAGGAAGCAGAGATAGATGAATTCTCATGTTCAACTCACTTTATCCTTTTTATTCAGTGCAAGAAACCAGCACAAGGGAGAGTGCTGCCTGTATTCAATGTGTGTCTCTCTTCCTAATTTAACCTTTCTGGAAACATCCTCATAACAACACTCAGAGTTATGTTTCCATGGTGACTCTACATCAACTCAAGCTGACAGTAAAGAATAGCTATCACAACCACTATAAATCTAATTTGAAAATGAATGGCAATGAATGGATTACTATTTGAGCTGAAACAGCCATAAATGAAAACAATTCTGATGTTTGAAATCATTTATTCTGAGAAGAAACTCAGGCATCTGACTGAACTCAAGTAAATGAGAGATTTTTTTATTTCTATGGTCCCCTCATCTCCAGAGATACATCTTTCTCAAATTGTCTTATAATCCATTACACCTTTATGAGATTTGATTCTCACGGATGTGTGGATCAAGCCAGAGTTAACACTATCTCTGTTTCATACAGAAAAATACTGAGATTAAGCAGTTGTACAAGGTTATGCAGAACTCAAAGGGAGAAAGATCAGCCCAGATGTGCAGCTGCTAATTTAATGCATTTTCTTTTTTTAATTTAATTATATTAATTTATTCAGATTACAGCTCAATTGTTATCCCCTCACTTGTACACCGCCCCCCCATTCCTTCCTCCCTCCCGCTTTCACCCTATTCCCCTCCCCTAGGTCTAAGACCAAGGGGACCTCCTCCCCCATTATATGGTCATAGGCTATCAAGTTTCATCTTGGTAGCCTGTTTATTCTTTCTTTGAGTGCCATCAGGCCTCCCCACCAAGGGGAAGTGGTCAAATGTGGGGTACCAGAGTTCATGTCAGAGTCAGTCCCCGCTCTCCACATAACTGTGGAGAATGTCCTGTCCATTGGGAAGATCAGAGTAGGGGTTCGATGTTTACTACTTGTATTGTCCTTGGTTAGTGCAATAATGAATGCATCTTCTATCACATCTTGTTGCTTCTCAGACATTAAGGGCAACATCTCTTAAATGTGTTTAAGAACTATAATGAGAGTATTATGATTCCCCTGGACCCACCTCTCTCCTTTTCTCAGGAGAAGTAATTTCTAGCTACTAACACACAGCTGCTTTTCTGCAAAATTGTCCCATAGATGCTTTAAAACTTTTCTAAGGAGCTATCTATTACTACATGGAGGTATGTGGAAGCTTTGGGTTTTATTCTCCCACATCCCAGTTTTATCTATTAAATTTTTAACTCAGTGTTTCTCTGAAGGTGTTTAAGATTCAGTGTTCAAATCCCAAATTTCTCAAGGGTCAGCAAGTCAAATTCATTTATACTTTTATCCCTGACTTTCTTTCCATTTTATTCCCACTTTTATATGAAAAGCAATAAACCAGTGACCCATGCTTTTCACTTGGAGACTCTTTGGTCTGCACTTTAATCACTTCTTATCTGGTACTTCACTGTAGGGTATCATGCTGAAAATAAGTATTACACAACTATGCACTTCTCGCCAGACTATTCCAGCAATTTCTATCAGGTCAGCTCAATACGCAGTGAGTTAGCAGGTGCAAAATCGTAAGTCCAAACTTGCTACAACCTCAAAAAATAAGGTCAAGGATGTGGGACTGAAAAAGTTAGAAGAAATCTACTTAACTTTGTACATAAAAACAAATGAATATTGGGTGAGTAAAACAAAACTAAGTTTATAATGACAATAGAAAGGTCTCTAGCTGTTAAAAAAAAAAAAATAGGACCAATCTGTGTTTGTTGACATAAAATGTAGACATTTTACAGAATATACAATTTGACTCCATGTGAGAGTCAGGTATAAAAGAAAATCTAATAGATAGATAGATAGATAGATAGATAGATAGATAGATAGATAGATTGATTTCCAGTGGAGAAACTAAGTAATATTTTCAGGCTTTTAAATTTTTATTTATATTTCCTAGTTACTTAATGAATTAAATTTTTCTTCATAATAATAAAGAAAAAAGTTTTCTTCTCCTGCCATCAGAGACCTTCATAATGTTTCTACCTCATCTTCCAGGCAATGTGACCTTAACATACATACAACCTCTGTTTAGATACAATAGATTCCCCACTGGACCTCAAGGCCATGGGCCCTTTCATCATTTCATGCTGATCCTGCTGCCTGGTATTTTCCTCCCCTACTTCTTCAATTGGCAAACTCACACTGTTTTAAGGCCTTACTACAAGTCACCTTTTTACAAGTCATGCAGAAAAAAATTTTCCTTCTTCATGGTATCCTTGGCCGTGTGTTTTTAACTCCTCTAGCATTGCATGTTAGATCTGTGAAAATTAAAATAAAAAAATAAAATAAAAACAAAATGCCTACAAACCAATGAATTCCATGGGTATTTACCTGAACAATAAATACAAAACTCAAAAAAAAAAGTGTCTGCCCAGACTAGGAGCCCATATAATACATCTGCTTTGGTTTTGTTATGTATTTCCTACGGGTGTGTGGCTCCATTCTCCATTCAGACAGATGCAATCATCTTTAAGAAACAAGCAGCAAATTGCTTCATTGACTCCACCCAGCATCACCATCCAGTGATAATCATGCTTTTAATACGAAGAGCAGAATTTCCTACTTCTTAAACCAAGCATAGGCCCTGTGCAAGAATAGCTTTAGAATGGAGAGAAAGCTGAGTTGGGGCACGTTGTTTGTTGTTGTTGTTGTTGTTGTTGTTGTTGTTGTTGTTGTTGTTGTTGCTCTTCTTCTTCTTCTTCTTCTTCTTCTCCTTCTTCTTCTTCTTCTTCTCCTTCTTCTCATTAATGCATTTATTTAATCACTTTGCAGCTTGACTGAAGCCATATCCCTTCTATCCTCCCTGTCCTACCCTCACACACACCCCTTGCCCCATCCCCCCTTCTCCTACTCAGAAAAGCCACCCCACATGGGTACCAATCCACCCTGACATATCAAATCACAGGAGGACTAAGGACATCCTCTCCCACTGAGGCCAGGCAAGGCATCCCAGATAGGGGAAAGGGATCCAAATCAGGCAACAGAGTCAGACACAGTACCTACTCCTATTGTTAGTGGACCCCCATAATGACCACACTGCACATCTGCTACATATGTGTAGAGGGCATAAGTCCAGCCATTACATGTCCTTTGGTTGATGTTTCATACTCTTTGAGCTCCCATAGTTAGTTTACTCTGTAGGTTTTCTTGTAGTGTCTTTGACCTTCCCAACTCCCTTAATTCTTACTCTCACACTTCCACAAGACTTCTCGAGCTCAGCCTGTTTGGCTGTGCATCTCTGCATCTCTTTCTATCAGTTGCTGGATGGAGCCAAAAAGAAGTTATGCTAGGTTCCTGTCTGCCAGCATAGCAGAGTAATATTAACAGTGTCGGGGGTTAGCTCTCTCCCATGTTCCATCTTTATCCCTACATTTCCGATAGGCAGGACAAATTTTGGGTCCAAGGTTTTATGGGTTGGATGATGTCCCCTTCCCTCCACTGGAAGTCATACTGGGCCACAGGAGGCAGTGACTTCAGACTCCATATCCCCTGCTGCTATGAGTCTCAGTTGTGTCACCCCCAGAGACTCTTAGAGATCTCCATCCCATTTTCTTTATCCTTTCTTCAGTTGGGATACATGTAGCTTTCTTCCAGGTTCTGGCTATTATAAATAAAGCTAAAATAAATAAATAAATAAATAAAGCAAGCTACCATGAACATAATCGAGCAAGTGTCCTTGTAGTATAGTGGAACGCCTTTTGCGTATATGTCCAGGAATACTGTAGCTGAATCTTGAGGTAGCACTATTCCCAATTTTCTGAGAAAGCACCAGATTGATTTCCAATGTGATTGTACAAGTTTGCACTCCCACAAGCAATTGAGGAGCATTCCCCTTGCTTCCCCATCTTCACCAGAATGTGCTGTCACTTGAATTTTTTATCTTAGCCATTCTGAAAAGTGTAAAATGGAATCTCAGAGTCATTTCAACTTGCACGTCCCTGATGACTAAGGATATTGAACATTTCTTTGATTAATGGCCATTTGAGATTCCTCTATTGATAATTCTCTGCTTAGCTCTGTACTCCATTTTTAAATTGGGTTATTTGTTTTATTGGTGTTTAATTTCCTGAGTTCTTTATATATTTTGGATATTAGCCCTTTGCCAAATGTAAGGTTGGTAAAGATATTTTCCCATTCTGTAGGCTGTCATTTAGTCCTATTGATGCCGGGGGGGGTTGTTTTGTTTTGTTTTTGCCTTGTAGAAGATTTTCCATGAGGTCTCATTTATTAATTGTTGATCTTAGTGCCTGTGTTGTTCAGGAAGATGACTCTTTTGTCAATGACTTCAAGGTTGATCCCCACTTTCTCTTCTATTAGATTTAGTGTATTCAGTTTTCTGTGGGGATCTTTTATCCACTTTGACTTGACTTTTGTTCAGGGTGATAAATATGAATCTATTTGCATTCTTCTACACACAGACATCCAGTTAGAACACCACCATTTGTTGAAGATGCTTTCTTTTTTCCATTGTATGGTTTTGGCTTATTTGTCAAAATTCAAGTGTCTGTAGGTGGGTGGGTTTATTTCTGAGGTTTTTATTTGATTACATTGATCAACCTGTCTGTTTTTACACCAATATCATGTGGTTTTCCTTACTGTTACTCTGAACCATGGTGTTCTTGAATACTATATTGCATATAAATTATAAACCCCAGAAAGTACATCCTCCATACTACTAACAGGAATTTAAGAACGTTATTTTCTTTTTAATTCTTCCTTTGGTCATCCCAGGCAAAATATTTTGAACATACTCACTTCCCCTTCCCCAAATCCTCTCAAAACCACACCTTTATCCTTATCTACCCAACTTCTGTTCTTTCTTTTGTTTACCCATGAGGGCAACTGGGTATGGATGGGGCTGTGCTGGGGCTTGGTCAAAAAATAAAGAAAGAAAAAAAAACCCTGATACTTCCCCCTCCAAGCAGTCACCAGTTGGCCATAATCCTCAGGTGTGGGTGGCTCTTAGTGCCCAACTCCCCCTCAATATTGGGATATTGTCTGGCTTGAGCTTGCATACATATTGTATCTTCTGTCAAATGGAGCTTTGGTTTGACATGTGCAAGTTCTCAGTTGTATCTGAGAACAGTTTCTTGTAGTCATCTGTCCTCTCTGGCTTTTATAATTATTTCCCTCGCTTTTCTATAAGGATACCTTAGCTTTGGGAAAGAGGTGTGAGACAGATGTCCCATTTAGAGCTGAGCACATCCCACTCTCTTATTCTCTTCACACTGACCAATTGTGGTTATTTCTGTTAATTGATTTTTACTGCAAGAAGCTTCTTTGTTTAGGATTAAAATACAATAAATACTGTTCTACATATGGGTATAGCAATAAGTCATTAGGTGTCGCTTTAATACTATGTCTATTTTTCTGGATAACAGTAGTCAATTCTACATTATATCCTATGATCTGTTCAGCCACAAATTCTTGGCCCTGATTATAGTGTTAGGTCCTGGTTCCATCACCACAGCAGGCTTTAAATCCAATGAGAGAGTGTGGTTAGTCTTATAACATTCCTGCCATCATTGCACAAATGGGTATATCTTGCCAGGACAGTCATTACTTTTGCTCACAAGGTTCACAGATGGGTAAGACTAGTGATTATTTTCCTCTTCCAGTAGTGTGCATAGTAACTTCCAGTACAGTGAAAACTAGACAATAGTAAGAAAACTTCCATGTCAGTACCAGCTTATTTTCTATGTTTCATGACTCAAATATATCTTCAGCAATAGGGTCTCACTGTCAAGTTCTGTATGGTAGCCAAGAGATGTGCCAATAACCAGCAATGCTTGGTGATCTATGGAACTTGACAGGACAACAACTAAAACAAACAAACAAACAAACACTCCTGATAAAGGAGTTTCAGGGATTGCAGCAGTGGCGGTCTTGGAGGATACCTCCAATTCTGGACCACAGATCCCCAGTATGGCTTCTTCTGTCCAACAGCAGGAGTCTGCTAGACTCCTTAGAATTACACTGGGGGAATTGCTCCACAGAACTGATACCCAGAAGGTTTCATTGTTATTCTCCTTAATCTCCTTTCCCTCCTATTTACGGTAGTCAGGTTATAAGGGAGGTGCATGCCTTTAATAAATCCTTAACAAAGTAGAATCATTAAGGATTTGGAGGCAACAGCTCCCCACAATGTGCACTCTTACAGACACCAAGAAGTTTCATCACTGTCTTGGTGTTCTATTGCTGTAAGGAGACACATGACCATGGCAACTCTTATAAAGAAAAATGTTTAACTAGGGCCGGCTTACAGTTTCAGAAGTTTAGTCCATTATTATCATGGATAGCCTTGGCAGAAGCATGGCAGCATGCAGGCAGACTTGGTGCTGGAGAAAGCACTGAGAGTTCTACATCTGGATCAGCCATCAGCAGGAAGTGAACTGGCTTGAGCTTATGAGACTTCGAAGACACACTTCCTACTCCAACAAAGCCACACCTCCTAATAGTTTCACTCCCTATGGACCAAGTACTCAAACACATGAGTCTCTGGGAGCCATTCCTATTCAAACCACCACAATCATAGTATTATATTTTTCTTTCTAACATATTTTTAACATGTTTTTAACTTTTTCACTCACTTTCAAGATTTAAATAAAGTAAAATAAACTCTTGGTTTGTAGTTCTCTAAATTTGGGTAAATGCATATAGTCCTCCCTATAGTTAAGATATTAACCAAGTTCCTCACATGAAGAATTCCTTCAGAAGCTGGGTGCAATAGCACATTCCTGTAATCCCAGCACTCAGGGAGGCAGAGTCAGTTGGATCTCTGTGAGTTTGAGGCTAGCTTGGTCAACAAAGCAAGTCCAGGACAGCCAAGGCTACACAGAGAAGCCCTGTCTTAAAAAACAAAAACAAAACAAAACAAAAAAAGACTTCCTTCATAAATCATATCTTTCACCCTCACCCTGACAACCACTGAGCATTGCTTTCTAGAATATAAACGGTATCATACATATTATGCAGCCCGTTGATATTTTAATTGATATTCCTGCATATATCACTTGACATTAATACATGATATTCCATTGTATAGAATATAAATATGTACATATATTTCATTTCTGGTACCATTTGTGTGTTACCACTAGTCATGTGCTCAACTCCTAGTAGCTCTACACTCTGATTAGAACATGGTTTTGTTGGGAATTTTGCTTGCTAAATTGCTTTACCTGTTTAAATATGTGCACTGCCCTTAGGGTTTTTGTTTTTTGTTTGTTTAATTTACACTTTCTTTAATGACTGATGAAAATAAATAAATAAATGCTTCAAAAAGCACTTTCTGAAAATGATGTCAAGTCTTGTAGTCTATCTGTGATCCTAGGCTTCTATAATTTGGTAAAGGATATACACTTTATAAAAACTTTTTTTTTTCAGACAGGTAATCTTAGACTGCTAAAATGACAGATATTTTACAATGGCTTTATATAACCCTGACCTGGAATATCTCCTCTGTGCCTACCCCATGGTGAAAATAATGATGATGCTGTCTTGCCACCCGGAGTCACAATTATACCCGTGGAAAACGCAAGGCCAAAGAGCCAGCCACAAGCAAGCATTCCTCTCCTTGCCTTAAAATCAGGTGGAGATAGCTGGAGGATATTTCCAGAATGCTTCAAATTGGATGTTTTGTGGCTTTGAGCAGATCGCTGTACCTGGACTAGCTAGATTGCATTCCAACATTCAGCAAAGCCTCCGGCTTGTGATGTCAGCAAAGATTCATATCAGACGCTCCTGGATTTTAAATTCGATTTTACTGTTTAGTGCTCATCTGACTATGGCAACGTACTGAAGCTATGTGGACTTTTCTTATAAGAGTAGATTTGGGTATATTCCAAGGAGTGGAATAGCTGGGTCTTGAGGAAGCCCTATTCCCATTTTTCTGAGATAGCACCAGATAGATTTCCAAAGTGGCTGTACTAGTTTGCATTCCCACCAGCAATGAAGGAGTGTTCCTCTCTCCCCACATCCTCGCCAGCATGTGGTGTCACTTGAGTTTTTGATCTTAGCCATTCTGATGAGGGTAAGATGGAATCTCAGAGTTGTTTTGATTTGCCTCATATTTGACCATATTCTCTGGAGGGGGAGACCTGGTGGCACTCAGAGGAAGGATAGCAGGTTACCAAGAAGTGACTTGATACCCTATGAGCATATACAGGGGGAGGTAATCCCCCTCAGGAACAGTCATAGGAGAGGGGAATAATGGGAAAATGGGAGGGAGGGAGGAATGGGAGGATACAAGGGATGGGATAACTATTGAGATGTAACAAGAATAAATTAATAAAAAATCAAAAAAAAAAAAAAGAGTAGATTTGGTGTCGGGATGTGAGAGTAAGTGTCTTCCATGCCTAGCATTTTATATGGGGTAATCAATAGTTGAGAGTGAATTGGAAATCATTGAACCAGAAGAACTTACTTTGTGGGAAAACACAAACTCCAGATAAGAAGTAATAAGCAGGAAACACATCACCCCAACATTCCATACTGGATAGATAAAGTCACTTTACCATAGTTCCTCTGTACAATGTAGGAAACACACTAGTTTCTGGAGACTTTTCCTGTTGAACACCTAGGGCTTTAGGATGTAGGGAATAGTAAGTGGGTTAGCTAGGCAGGATAGACATTGGTCAGACATGGAGACTCAACACTGTAGCCAACTCCTTCAGTAAGAGTTTCCCTAGAGCCACGGGTGTCAGGTTTTATGGTTTTTTGTTGTTGGTTTTGTTTTGTTTTGTTGTTTTTTGTTTGTTTGCTTGTTTTTGGGTTTTTTTGTTTTTTTGTTTTTTTGTTTGTTTGTTTGTTTGTTTGTTTTGCTTTGTTTTGTTTTGTTTTGTCCATACTTGACACTGTTAAGATTCAATTTGTATCTAAAGCTTGGTCTCTCTCGCTTTACTTTCCTGAATAACTAAGAATGCCTATTGATAAATAAAACACAAGCTTTGGATAAAGCAATAACCAGACTCCAAAAGCTGCATCAATTTCCTTTTAGTATTTTTTCTTTCTGAAAAATAAGAATTCTACTTATGAGGAAATTAACTTTATAGATCATTTCCCTACACTTGAAGAAACAGGATAAACAGATTTTTTTCTCTCACAATGGCATCAAGACAGTATAATTTCACTCTTAAGGAAATTATAAAAACATGCATATGCCCATTCAATTTGATATTAAAGGGAAGAATTTTTTAATATCATGGGGAACAAGGTAATGAGTTCAGTTTGGTACAAATAGTGTTTGAAACACAATGTTGCTCTCCTTTCTATAAATACAGGCTACAAATTTCATTAATCAGACTTCATTTCCTCCCTTTGTGAATCTAAGATTTTAATTGTTCTAATCCCTTCCCTGTTGATTTCTTGCTGCAATTTTACACAGCAGCAGGTCTTTCATTTTTTGAGAAGTACATTAACGCAGTGCCATAGAAATAAATAATTTTTTTTAATTGAGGAGAAGAAAAAAAAAAAAAAAAAAAAAAAAAAAACAAAAAACAAAAAAATAAACTCTGAAGTTTAGAGACCCAAAAATAGGCTTTTGTAAAAGGATGTACTTTTAGTCATTGAAACTAATGTTAATTAGTTTTGGCTTTCACAACCAAGTGAGAAACTTTTAAGATTCCTTTTTTAGTACTATCTATTTACAAAGAATAAATGTGTTTAGATTTCTGCCTATTAATTGTATGATATCAAATAAAAGAAAAACATAAGATGTTTTGAGAGAGAGAGAGAGGAAGAATCTATAGTATACATATATATATGCACATGTGTATACCCACACATGTACATGTGGAGCCATAGGGTGACATTGATGTCTTCCTCTCTACCTCTACTTTATTTTTTGAGCCAAGATCTCTCACTGGACTTTGAGCTCACCATTTCAGTTAGGATGACTGGCCAGCAAATCTACTCCTACTGCACCCCAGCCTCTGTTTGTCTCAGCCCTGCTTTCCCAGCACTCACACGATAGACACACACCATCACAGCTGATTGTTATGTGGACACCGAGGATTTGAACTCAGCTAACTGTAAGAGGATAAATTTCAAATAGGGCTGGCGTCTAGTATGGCTTCATCCACTTCAAGAAAGAGATCACAGGTCACTCCAGAGACAAGGAGCTTACTCTGATGCAACCAGATCGACTGCAGCTAGGATACCGTTAACTCTCTACCATGGAAGAACTGCAAGCTGATCATGTAAATGTGAGACCAGAGGCCTAAGTATAATCAACATCCCTTGAGATGTGTGCAAAGTCAGAGGGTAGTAATGCAGACCAAGGGACCTAAACCCAACAGACAATCAAGGCCAAAGACAGACTCAGAGGTAGATTTGAAGAGGAAGCTTCAAGCACCCTAAGCTGAGTGAGCAGTGCATGAACAGCACAGAAGCATCCTCTGGCTGGCCAAGAGTGACAAGAACAGAGCAAGTGAACCTCTGCTGGCTGTGCCCTGAGAATTACATCATCTCAATAGACTTTGTTACCTCAACATCTTCCCAGTGTCCCTACAAAATATCGAGACAAAATTCAATCGTCCCCTACCTTGGTGGCCCATCGTGGGAGTTTCTCTTACTCTTCCTTAATTTCTCATTATTCTTCAGCTTCTTGTTTTCTTTCAATATCTTAACTTTTCTGTAATCAAATGTGCTCTGTTTTGCATACTCCCATGAGAGTCTGTGTCATTAATTTTCTTTGGTATGAGACAACAAACTTGTAGCCACTGTTCAAGGTTGACCTTTTATGACTATGAGTGGATGGTTCCCGTGGCTTCTAGATCACACCCAAGTGAACCTAGAAAGGTCCTGTCATCCTTAAATAACTACTGTGAAAACTGTGATTCTGAAAAGGTGGTTGAAAGCATGTAGTCTTCATTTTTCTTATCTGTAAACAGTTTTAAAGCAGTTAGATATCTTCATAGTGAGACTGTTTTATGACTCTTTCAAGTGACACAAAGTACTTCCTTTGAAGAGTAAATCTATATTTTATCAAAGTTTGGAGATAGTCTAAAACTGAGCTATAAAATACAACAGCCATTAGCTGTATGTAGTTGTTTAAATTTAAAGTTGTTAAAAATTGAATACAATAAAGTTCTTCATTAAACCTGCCACATTTTATGGGTCCTAGTAACTATGGGCAGTGTAAAGATGGCATTTCCACCACCACAGGCAAGGGCTGTTGAGCACTTCTAGTAGGAAGTGGCAGCAAAGGAACTAAGAAATGCTCCATTCTTTCAACTACCTTAGAGTTTTCCATGTTCCTATAAATAACCCCAGAAATTCATCAGTTTACCACATTGGGGTATCTCTATCTGGGGTGAATAGATGTTCCCATTGCACCTCCCCAATAAAAGTCACACATAATACATGCCAGAACTTAGTCTACTGGTTGACTCTAGATCCTGCCAACTTGACAACATTAAGCATCATGGCCTGCTGCCCTGCAGTTCTCCTACCTTATGCTCACACCAAAGTACTGTTCTGGTACTACAAAAAGGCCACTGAAACATGTTAGTTAAATGATATTCTCCACCGTTGAGTGGAGAGTGAGATCTGACTCTCACACAAACTCTGATGTCCCTTTTCTGACCACGTCCCCTGGATGGGGAGGCCTGGTGGCACTCAGAGGAAGGATAGCAAGTTACCAAGAAGAGACTCGATATTCTAAGAGCATATATAGGGGGAGGAGGTCTCCCTCAATCACAGACATAGGGGAGAGGAGAAGGGGGAAAGTGGGAGGGAGGGAAGAATGGGAGGAAAAAGGAGAAGGGCTAACAATCAAGATGTAATATGAATAAAATAATAAAATGGAAAAAAAACAAAAACAAAAACAAAAAAAGAAACATATTAGTTAAGATAATATTAATTATCTCATGCTTTGAGGCCATGGTCACTCATATTTAACTCTAAACAAATTGAATCTTGCAGCTTTTGAAATGAAAGTCATGTTTTAGATTGGTATTCACTAACACTTGCTAGAGAATAGCTTTACACTTTTAAGGAAATAAAAAACACCCCACATCTGGAGGGAGACCGAAATTAAAATTTAGAAATCAGTTTTTACTAAAAAAAAAAAATAGTAAGGATTACATTCAAGAAATCTAAAAGCTGGGGAACCAACTTAAAAGGTCTCTCACCGGAAAAAAATTAATCAAATAATAACATTAATAACTAACTGGAACAAGTTAAAGGGATAAAATCCCAAGGGACAAAATGATAATCGAACGAGAAGAAAAATAATAATGTAAATAATGCAAAACCTAGTGACACAAATCTAAGGCTAAGATAGCTGGAATCTCCTCCTCTGAATGAGTTACAATGCCACTGGGAGCTGGAATCTCACAAGGCATTCACTTCTAAACTGAGGACACTGATTGAAGGAAGGAGACCTGAAAAGTGAACGAGGACATCCAGAGGAGTCTTCAGGAAGCCGGTGACATTGAACCCCTATGTGAGTCCCTATATCCTGATGGTTCTTCTTCTCCCACAAATGTAGTAGCTCACAACTACCCCACATCACACCCCTGTGAAGACTGAGATGGCATTCACTAGCTGATGTCCACATGGGAACAGTTACCAAAGTGGATTGAGAGTCAAACGGCGATAAGAGTTTTATTTGCGCACTCGCATGCTGTTGGCTGTTGGTCATGGTGTGGCTAGAAGTAAAACATACAGGAATCTAGAACTGCACATTCCAGATACATCGGATTCGTTCTCGCACCAATTAACCATGATGGTCGCTGCAAATCCCCTCCCTGTTTCAATCTACTGTGCCTAAGAGACAACTGCATTGTATGAAGGCGGTTGGCAGGTGGCAGCATTCATGGCTATGACAAAAAGGCAAGAACACCAATGAAAGGTGGATGTCACCCCCAAATATATTTATTTCCATAAGTCTAAACTGGCAAAAAGATGATTCCCTAAATTTAGGCTCTGCTCTTTAGACAGTAAAACTTCTCATATTCAAAGACTGCCAGCTCTCTGGTCCATCTTTTAGTTCAGTAAGAATATAAAAACAGCAAGTGTCTCAATAGCTGAATGTAACTCACAAGACTAGAATATAGAGGCAGGAGCCCAAATGCCTGTCTGGCCAGTTTACAACATTAAGTTGATGGCACTATAGGATCCAGCAAGAAAATGTAGTGGTTAAGAGTAATTTAACCCTATAGGTGATAGATGACATTGTCACTGATGGCATTTTCTCATCTCCATAGAGACAACAGTTATACCTACTGTAGAGCTGTATTGATGCAATTGCCTCAAACTGACTAAATCTCCTAGTCCTCTTAGTTCATTCTTTTATGGCACATGTGACACAGGAAAACCATAGCACATAACTTGAAACATATTTTATTGTGAGGCCTTATCTACACATGTAGGCATCACTTTATGCTTAATGCTTTTATAACAGGAAAATTTTCCTTGATCAAAGCAAACATGATGTTCATGAAAAACATCTGACACAAGCAACCAGGCTTCATAATAGTGAATTATTTTACACAATAATATCTCACTAAATTACATAACTGATAATAGACATTTGAAAAACTCTCAGATAAAATTCTTTATTTAATATAATATACATCTTACATTTTAAAAGGTATGCAATTTATTTTTATTTTAAAGATTTTTTTCAGTTTCACCATTGTAAGACACTTTAGCTTTCATTTGGTTGACAGTAGAGAAGCCTAGTTGGTGAAAGCACGCTACAGAAAGAAACAGATCAACAAAAGTTGATGTCACGGTGATGTGCTAGACCTTGCTTGTACTGCCTCATGTATGCCAATTGTTACATTGTTGGCAGATTTGTGGGCCTGAACTTAAGCAGAACATTACTAAAACAAAAACTACAAAGGAGTTCTTTCAACTTCATAAAAATATGAAAAAAACATGCCCTTTGTGATCTAGAAAAAGGTGTGCCTCTTATCTCCGTTACTGGTCATATAGGAGGGCTCAGTGCAGGACAAAAAGATCAGAATTGTAAAGCAACAAGCAAAAGTTTATTTTCCAAATTCTTTTGTTTTCCTGCTATTCTTTCAATTTTTAATTTTAAAATTTAAATTTTTTTATTGTATTTTTAATTATTTAAAATAATTTCCAAATTTAAATATATTTTGATCATATAATTATTTCTTTTATTATCTGAGATTATAATATAGTTATATCATTTCCCCCTTTCACCATACAAAACTTCCCATATACTCCTTCTTGTTCTCTTTCAAATTCATGACCACTGTCTCATTCATTGTTGGTGTGTGTGTGTGTGTGTGTGTGTGTGTGTGTGTGTGTGTGTGTGTGTGTGTGCGCGCGCGTGCTTGTGGAGAGAGTCTCTTTTGCACTGTATAGAAGCATTAGCTGTGAATAAAAGCTGATGGCCTGTCAGCTGAGGTAGGAAATAAGAAAATAGAATTTCTGACAAAAGAGATGGACTCTGGGAGAGAGGAGAGGTGGGAGGATTCACTCTCAGACTCTGAGAAAGATGCATGAGGTAATCAGCCATGTGACACACTTAGAATAGAATAAATGGGTAGTCGGAATTATGAGCTAGTGGGGGAATGAGCCGAAGCTTATGGCCTAGGCATTTATCCATAAGTCTCACAGTCATTTCACGGATCTGGGTTGCAGGAGGAAAACCAGTGGCTACATATACTCTTAAATACAGCCGGCTACATTTTGTATGTAATTTTACTTGTATGTTGACCATTTTGGGATCGGATAGCCAGTTTATGTGCTCTTTCCTAGGGAGGGCTAATTCTCCCACTCTCAATAGGAATCTTAGTTGCCTGTAGTTCTCAGTGTATGGCTGAGGCCTCCTGGGTGTCCCCCCCATCCACTTAGGTATGTCTAATTACATTTTCCTTATGCAGCTCATGCTTAGACAGGTTGATGAGATTCTGTGAGTGTGTGTCTAGGAGACACAATCTCATAGCAAACTTCCTGACCCTCTGGCTCTTATAATTTTTCACTTCCCTCTTCCTCAATAATGCTTAGGTGCAGGACTTGTAGATCTATCAGTTGGGACTGGGTTGCAAGACTCTGCGTATTGATTGATTGTGGTTTTCTTTAATGGTTTTTCTGCTTTCAAAAGAAATTTGCTTGATGAGGAGTAAGGACTAAATTTATCTCTGGGTATAAGCCAATGTTTAGATTGTTGTTGGGGATTATCCTGGTCTAGTAAAGTGGTAGGTGTAGGTTTTCTTCTAAATCCCATAGTTTCATTAATAGTTAGTAATTGACTAAGTTTTCAGCACCAGAAATGGTTTCTCTCTTGAGTGGGTTTTAAGTCTGAGTGGAGAGCGGTTGGTTGCCATAGAGGTATACATGCCACCACTACACTTTAGAATCATCATGACATGATGCACATGGTTGTGGTTGATAGGCATCACTAGGTAGAAATGCTGGCTACTTCCCTCATTTGGAAGACCCAATGGTGCCTTCTACTCAGCCACAAAGAAAACTAAAATCATGTACTTTGCAGGTAAATAGACGGAACTAGAAAATGTAGTGAGTGAGGCAATCCAGACCCAGAAAGAAAAATATAACATGTTCTCTCTCATTTGTGGCTCCTAGTTCCAAATTGTGACATGTGTATACATTTCCTATAAGAACTACAGAAACAAAGGAACTATAAAAGGACAATTTTTGAGGCAGAGGTATGGAAAGGAAACAATGATAAAAATGGCGGAGTACAAGTGATCTGATGGAAGATATGGGAAAATCAGGAAATGGACCTAGCTAGGGGGAGAGGTATGATGAAAAATAGAGAAGAGAGGAAGATAAAATAACAGAGAGTGTGTCTGAAAAAGTCACAAGGAATGATACCATTAACTATCTATCAAAAACCTATAATAAGCAATAAACTACAATAAGTGTGTAAATGTACATATAAAGCTTAAATAACATTTTCCCATCTGGGGTGACAATGGTCCCTTCAAAAGCCAAAGGCCATTTGATAAATCTCCCAAACCAAGCATGAGAATCCAATCCTTCTTTTGAGTTGTTGGTCAGAGATTGCCAAGAGACTCCCAAGCATTATAGGCTATTCCTAGTGCCTTTGGTTGTCCCCCAAAAAAGTATAAATAAATATAGATTAAAGCACTATATACTTCAGACACAGGGCTCAGAGGCCCAATATCTGGATTTGAAGGTCTCTTCCCAGAAGACTTTCATTGTGCCCTAAGTGTTTCTTAATCAACAAGTGACAATCAAAATTAATCATCCTATACTACTGGAATTAATAAGCATGTTTGGCAAAGTTATATAAAAATTCAAAGTGTAAAAATAAAAATCAATTCTATTTTAATACATCATTTATATATGTATATTTTTTCATGGTGATACATGCTTGTAATCTCAGTACTTGGGAAGTAAAGGTAGGTGGATCAGGCCTTTAAGGTCAGCTTCAGCTACATAGCAAGTAGCTGGGCCAGCCTGGGCTACATAAGATCATATCTCAGAGAAAAAAATCTAGGTCTTTTGCAAAGAAAAAGAATACAAAGAAATGAAAGATTAAATATCAAAAAATATTTTGTCTTCATGAGTTAGAAGACATCATTATTATTATTATATTAATGCTATCCAAAGTAACCCAAGGTTTCAACATAATCTCTGTTGAGGTCTATATAGTAATTGTTCAACTTTATCCAAAGAAAAATCTGCAATCTCTCCTCAGCTACCAGAGGGAAGGGCAGCTGACCTAAATACACTTAGAATGCCCAGCTTAATAGGAATGTCATTATTTGCCAGGAGCTTTGACCACACTTGATGCTCTAACATTGATTTTTTGGTAGGAGTCGTGGATATTCTCCATCAGACTACCAAAGGAGCCAGAAACTATGTACTAGTAAGAGCCCCCAAGAAAGCCTACAAATCAAAAGTTCAGCTATGCAGACAGTATGTGATAAAATCCTGATAAGAACTGTGGCCAGCAAAGGTTCAGTGAGCTTTCCTGGCTCCTTTGAGTATTGTCACTCGCACATCTTAGTAGTAGGAAATAAATGCAAAGAAACCAGAGGGAGGAGGTGACCAGAAGTGTCATGTTTCAATAAATTCTGAACTTTACCAGTCTCCTCCTTTTGGCTGATCCTAATGTCTATCTTTATTTCATAATAAAACTGTAATCTTAAATCTGGAATTTTCCTGAGTCCAGTAAATTCAAGTAAAATATAATCTCTGAGGGTGGTGTGAGGACTCTCAATTGTGTAGCCAGCTGGTGTTGACACTTTTACGGCTATTTATATGCATTTTCCTATAGGTTAAAATAAATAAATCATAGTATTGTAATAGACTATTCCTTTCAACAATACTTGGTGTCTCAGTAACTTAAAATTGACCACAGAAGATTATGTGTAACAGAAATTAACAAGTTCATCAAATCAGATCTTAACTATTTTTATAGTCATAAAGCCATTAGTAACATTCAAAAGAACCATTCAAAGCCATTCACCAAAATTTTGTTGTGTCCACTCTACACTACTACCTGGTGAATAGCACAAAAAGTTGAGCAAATATTCTGTCGACATTAAAAAGTTATTACACTATTCAGCAAAGGTGTTGCTGACATCACAAAGGGGCAGACTGGGAACAAGTTACCTCACTGTTACATTTTCCCATTACCTGGTCCACACAAAAAATAAACTTGTTTATAAACTGCAACCTTGGCTTTGCTACAGACACAAGAATTCAGAAAGATCAACAACAGCATTCTGAGAGACTGTATTAGTCCTGTGGAAATTATACTGAAGAGTATAAGTTTGGGATTTAATTAAATGGTAGAGCCTTTGCCTAGCATGAGTGAAACCATAGCTTCTCCGGCACTAAGGGGCAGAAATATCACTCAGTATATATATACACATACATACATACTGAGACTACCAAAGGACCACAAAAACAGTAATCCAAGATAAATGAGTACTAAATGACCTGAGACACTGCTGAAATATCTCAACTCATTTTCTCTGATTGATTAGACAACTGTTTTCACCTAAATTAAAATTTGGGACTCTTCATCCTAATTCTGACTCTCATCTCAGGCCTCAGACTGGCATTTATTCTTTTTCCATGACACCTGCTTAATTAGCTTTTGGATAGTAATTGTTTTTCTGGCTTCAATGCCTGACCACTTCTCCAAAAAGTGCACACTACTGAGGATATAGTAAAATGGGGCTCATACCTTTATCAGGTGCATTTGTGAGCACATCCAAGCTGGGGCTCCACACAGATCCAGGGACTTGAGTTCAACTGGGACAGCAAAGGAGTGGAGAAAGGGCAAAAGCACGGACACAGAAGAGCTGAGATGAACAGACTGGCCTATGAGATGGCGAAGCCTCTGCGTTCCAGAATCTCAGCATATTTATAATGTACTATTAAACATGGTGATGGAGTTATTGCACACAGCTGAATTAAGAATGTGGGGTTTATGATACACAGCTGGACAAGGAGATCAGGCTTAGCTAATTCTGATAGGAACAGTGTCTGTGAGAGGAGAGTCTTTGGGTCATAAATATCTGGGGGTAAAGGTGAGGGTGGAGACAGGTCTGGGCTACAGTGGACATTTTCTGCACACACTGTTAATATTCACACTCGGACCAGAGGAAGGCATTGTCATCCCTCTGAACTGCACTGTGGGGGGAGGAAGTTTTGCCAGGCTCTCTTAGGTCTGCAGCTTAGGATCTTGACACAGCTGGCTCATGTCAACAACGTATCCACTCACGTTTCACCTACACCTCACTTCATGGGATTCTTAAACCCCAACCAAAATTCTTTGACCATCATCCCTAAAAAGCCATGGGTGCTGTGGAAGTTTTAGGATATATGTAAACAGGTTTTTGTTTCAACCCCAGGTGTGGGATACGGGGGCTGCTCCAGTTTGCCCACAGCTGATAACTGCCTCCTGAGAGGGCACACGATGTTTCTCAGCTGTGAAATGCCTCATGTGGGGGATGTGGTCTTTGACAGTGGGGATAGAAGACAGACAAAGAGAGAGATTGGAGGTTCCAAGAAAGCAGACAGCTGCTGGTGCTTCCCCCTGCTGCTCCTGGCTGCTGTTGATGAAGTTGGACGCGAAGGTAGAGATAGCTTGAAACAACAATTGGACTTTCCCTTAGGAACCTAATGACCCTGAACAGCAAGAAGTGGCTACACCCCCTCTCCACACTAACCTTTCTTCCCTACCTGGTGTTGGGTTGCTGGAAGGGATTGGGGTGAAGAAGGGAGAAAGCGATTTAAGGAACCCCAAATGAAAATACCTTTTAAGAATATGCCAATTCATGGGTAACTTGTGCTTGCTGCATTCTTGTCTGACTTCCTGCTATCTCAGCCTAGTACACCACCATAGTCTTATTTGCTTTCAAAGTGGATTTTAATATTTTCTCAGCTATGAAAATTCTATTTGCTTTGGAATCATCTGCCATTTGTTTTCTTTTCCACCGAAATAAAAGTTAAGTACATTTCTTTATCTTATAATTTATACTATTTATTTTCCACCCCTATACTAACATATAATCATTTACACTACTACTTGACTTAGCCTAATGTTTGTTTTCTTTTCTCCCCTAAAAGAATGTGACAAAATACTTTATGTTTAATATATTTCTCTGAAGAATCTCAGATGATTACTATAATATTTACTTTTTGTTACTCTGTCAGAGAACAGTATTGGGTCTTCTCAATGCACAGGAACATCATTAGGAGATGAAAACCTCCAACTACAAATGAAAAAGATTTGTTGAGACCTGGAGATGGTTCAGTGGGTAATAGAGTTGCTATGCAAGCAAGAACCCTCTGAGTTCAAACCCTCAGAACCCATGTAAAAAGACAACTATTGTTACATGCTAATCCAAGCTTCAGAGGAAACAAGAATGTAGAGTTGCTGGCCTTTGCAGATTTCCAGCCTAGCTCTAGATTCAGTAAGAGACCCTGTGTCAGTGTACATTGTGTGCAGCTGTTAAGTCTGTACTGACAGAAAGATATGGCCCACGCCATTCTCATGTTTTTTAAATATTTGTTCTTTCCTCGCCTGCCTAGGGCATTCTAGAATTGTGTCTGATTGGCTGTAATAAAGAGCTGAGCTGAAGGCCAATGGCTGGGTAGAAAAGAACGGCAGAAAAAAGGGGTTCTGGGAAAGGAGATCAGGCCCAGGAAATTCATCAGTGGGATACAGAGGTAGATGGCCATGACCAGAGGCAGAGAGGTACAGAACTAGCATGTGCTGGATCGAGAGCTAGAATAGTCAAGTTAAGTTAGATGAGCTAGCTGATAGTCTGCCCAGCTAAGGCCTAAGCTTTAAAATATTAATAGGCCTCGGTGTCATTATTTTTACCACTGGCGGGCCCAAAAGAGACTTGCTATAACCCTGTCTCAAAAGAATAATGCAGAGAAAGATAGAGTGCTTTCTCCACACTCCACACAAGTGCTTACACCACATAAACACATAGCATATTCACATGTAAACACAAACTCACAAATACACACACACACACACACACACACACACAAATGCTTAGACCAAACGCTATCACATGTATGTACACATACACATAAGTACAGCCACTTACATATGCACACCCACGTACACATATGCACACTCACATACACAACACACACAGTGTTTATGCCACATAAACACACAGCATATTCATATATAAATGCACACACAAACACACTCACACATGTCTCACACTAACATTTTGGTTTTTGGAAGAAACAACCATGCTGTAGGAACTGAAATTATTAATAATCTGTAAAAAAAAAAAAATAAGGTTAAAGAAACATAATAAGAATAGGGAAATAACTAATGCCAAGAAAACAGGAAAAGACTTTATTTTCTGGACTTTGGCCTCATAAGTAATTGGCACATTTCATTACTACCCTTTAGAAGCAGCCACTCTCAGGAGTGACATTAGAGCATACAATGAGGTTAGTATTTAGAGACTTTTAGAATAGTCAAATTCATCACAAACATATTTTCATTTTGGGTCACTGATTTTCTGCCACGGCATTCTGCAAAGCGTTGTGTCCTGGTGTAAAAGAAATGTACCCATGAGGCTATACATTGACCCTTTCTAGCATTTTCCCCTCATGTGGAGGCAACCATCAATAAGGGTTGTATATACTGCAATGAAGAACGCGCATGTAAATGAAAGGTCTGTTTGAAGCAGCAAAAAGAGAGAAACTAAAATTCGTCTCACCTACAAACCCTTTGAGATCGCTATAAGAATATCGCCACAAATTCACTCTACATTACAACCCAGTCACTGCCCAGAAGAACACATGATCAGAAATGAAAGCCACTAACAAAAGCGGGCTATGACTTATCTGCTCTGATCATCAACGTCGTTAAGGGTTAACTTACTTAGGAGGTTGGCAGCAGATGATCACATGATATTGTCTTCTCAGAACCCATGTCCAGCTCTCTGTGACACTCTATTAACATTCTTTGGAGTTGTTTGAGTGAGCAGAAAAAAAATCTCAAACCAAGTTATCCTAATCAGCCAGCCTGGACTAGTCCACAGGGCACACTTCCAACTATGCTTCTCCAGCACAAAATTAAGACCCAGATCTTTTGAACCCATCTAAATGATTTGTATCGTATTTGGGGTGCTAGGATTGCACATGTTTTCTCAAAGCTCTTCACTAAGGACCAGGAAGCCAACAAAGTGTGAAAGCAGAGCCTGCTAGTTTTAATTAAAACAACCCTCAACTACTGATAGTTGTAACTGTGCAAGAATCATTTGGTATACATTAAAAAGTCTCTCTAAATGTTCACAAGCAACAACACTTGGGAGCTATGTTGATGGACATGGTTCCTTCACTCACCCTGAGGTGCTGATAACTCCTCCCCAAAGCTTCCTGGAAAAGAATTGTTAGATCTTACTTTTCTTTTCTTTTTTATTTTTAGTTGAAAATAACTTTTTTTCACATCATAGTTTCCCCTCCCTCATTTTCCCCCAGACCCCCCTCCTTCCTACCCATCCCACTCTACACCTTCTTCCTCTCTTTAGAAAATAAAAAGATTAAAAAGCAATAAAAAGAAAAACTGGGAGAAATGTGCTCGCATGCAGACATGTACACACGTGCGCGCGCACGCACACACACACACACACACACACACACACACGCACGCACGCACGCACGCACGCACGCAAAATCCATAAAAATACAAAAGAAATCCCAAACAGTACTATGACACACACACAGAGAAAAAAAACTCCAAAAATTACCTTTGAGTTTGAGTTCATTTTGTAATGGCCATCTACTGCTGGACATGGGGACTGCCTTTAAGTGTGGTTTGTATACCCAATGAGACTCCATTGAAGAAGATGAGTTTTTCCTTTGCAAACAGCTGTCAATTGGAGATAGGTTCTTGGTTAGGGCTTCTAACTTTTCTACGCTGATGAGAAATGTGTGGTACACACACACACACACACACACACACACACACACACACACACACACTTTTACAGAATCCAGACTCGAGTATCCTAGTTCACATAGCAGATTTTAGATACAGAAAGGTATGAGGTAGTTACCTATAGGACAAAAACTGCAAAGTTTGTGACTCCAGAGGTCAGTGCCTCTCTAAAAAGAGATTGTGTCCCATAATCTAGGTCAGCTGTTTGTGCAAAGCTGGTAGAGGAGGATCATGTTTCCTCAGGAGTTTATTACAAGTTTTTCCTGGAAAATATTGCTGGGCAAAGTGCTGAGCAAGCAGCATCTCTATTTACACATTTAGCCGTTCATTAAAGTGGAGAATGCCCACTTTGTCTGGAGAGATACTAAATGACAAACTCAAGAGCAGGCCAGAGCAGAAAGTTGGCTAAAATCTGTTCCCAGGGTATATCAGGGACAAATGAGTCCGATTCACAGCAATATCTTGTCCCAGGTGACCCTGACTGTAAGATTGTCAAGTGGACCTCACAGGAAATAAGTTTGTTTTTTCCCTCAAGAGCACATTGAGTGGGTCAGATGGGAGAATTTCAGGCAAAAACAGAAGCAATTACATCTGAATAGAAGTGGACTGTTCATAGTCGAAGAGACCTTGATAAGAATGATCATTTAGTATCACACGCTTTCTATTCATCTGACAGAAGATGTAGACAAATGGTATTCCCCAGCCCTCTTGGGGAATCAGGCAAGCAGTCTCCATGTATATTGGACTAGTTAGATCTTATATTTGAATACGTGTAACTGATTTCCTTCATTTGTACACAAGAGAAAATGATGCACTCTGATGCCCACTATTTGATCACTGCCCCTTGGCAGGACAACCTTGCGGGCAGGAAGAGGAAGGAGATGCAGGCTATCCTGATGAGACCTGATGGGCCAGACAATGGGGAAGAAGGGGTCCCCCTGTCATAGGTCTAGGGGAGGTGAAGAGGGAGGGAGGGTGGGAACAGGAAGATAAAAGTGAAGGGATACCAATTGGGATGTAATATGAATACGTTATAATTAATAATTTTTTTAGAGAGCGATAGAGTGAGGCTGAAGGATGTAGTCATTTTCCAAGATATAAATTTAAAGGGGCAGTTTCAGTGTCCTCAACAAGCAAACTCTTGCCACTCCATTTGTGCACTAGTAAACATTAGCAAGTATAACAAGGAACTTGCTAAAAGTGCAGGATTTGGGGCCTAAACCAATACCTGATGAATATTTAATTTAATCAACATCCAAACAAGAGCTGCTGCGAGGCATATGCACAGCAAACTCAGACAGGCACTGTCCATGTTGTGTTTCCTTAATATGAACCATCTTGCATGTTGTAGAAAGTGGATCTAAAGAAAGGAATATTTATGTGGGAGATGAGAGGCGATAGAAATATACACACACCACACACACACACACACACACACACACACACACACACACACACGGGAGAGCTTGAGATACTTTAAGAGGATAGAAGAAGTAAAAGATATGAGTCTTGAGCCAAGTTTTGAAACAAGTACAAGATTCTGTATCTGGAGAAAGACAGGAAGAAAATGAGAGGAAGAGGCTGCAAATGCATTTCCACTTTCTTTTCAGCTTCCTTTACAGGTCTTATAATTGATAGTCCTACTGGATTTTGAGACTGCGATGATGGCTCAGTAGGTAAAGTAACTGCTGCATAAGCATGACAACCTGACTTCACCTACATAAAAGGCGGCGCAGCATAGGCACCTATACCCCAGTGCTAGCAGGTGCCAGGGGAACTGACAAATCTCAGAGGCTCTCACTGGCCAGCCACTCTAACTGAAGCAGAGCCTCCCGAACCACTGACTGCCCTGTCTCAAAAGATAAGGTGGACAGTAATGAAGAAGACAGCAGATACCGACCTCTGGGCCCCGCCCCCACGTGCACACACAGGTGAGCATATACACATGCATGCCAGAAAAGTGCCCTCCAGTACCAGACTTTGAAAACTAAAGGACAAGTAAATGTCAACTTCTGCATAAGTCACTTCATAGCATAATGCCTATTTGTTTACTAAGATTTGTAACTAGGGTACAGAATAATAACCCTCTAGCATGTAAAGTCAACAAAGAAAATCCAACCATGATACTCAATATAACTTCCTTTACAAGGGAGATATAATTGCTGAAAAACAGATCAATCATGTGTGAGAGTTTCATTTGTTTTTAGCTAATTAAAATCCCTATCTCTAAAAGCCCAACAAACAACAGAATTATCCTGAATGAAGGAGAGGCCACAAAGGCCATGTATTATAGCCATGTGGTACCCGGCTTGTCAAGGTGCACTTACTCATTGCTAGGATGAGGAATCTAGATACATGCTTGGCATGAGATGACTATTTAGTAAGCATCATCTGAGTGAAAGATAAATTCCTTGAAGCTGTCTTTCTTCTAGATTTATTATTGTTGGGGGAGGAAATACACACAACAGAAGTTCTGTCTTTACATACTGCAAATTCTACCCTCCCACAATTTATATCTAATCACTCTGGTTCTAGATAGAACAAAGAAATTTCCTCTCCCAAATGACCACCCTTCAGCTATAAGCCATTACAATACAATATACAATATACATTACAAATATATTTTTTCAGGTTGCCTTTGTCACACAGGGTTGACTTAGAATTGGCATTGGCTTGTTGATGCAGCTTAAAGAGACAGAGGGCAGAAAGAGACCATAGTCTGACCTTCAACAGATGGGATTGTGTTCAGTAGTACATGCAGGGAGCTGCAGCCCTCTCTCCCAAGGGAAATTGATGTGTCTTCTAAGAGAAAGAATGGCGGGGACCTTTTATATGGGTGAGGCGAGGGGCTTGGGAATGAGGAACTTATTTAAGCCATAGAGGACTATATGCAGTTCTGCAGTATTTTCTGAAATTGTTTGCCCAAGACGAGAAAAACTATCTTGGAAGACAGACTGTCCCAATAGGCATTCCTTTCTGGGATAGCTGATGATGGCTTAGCAAGGTCCGCTATAATCTCAAGGAATCCTGTCTTCCAGCCAAAGAACAGAATCACTGTATATAAATGATTAGTTTATGGTTAATTTTCCCATAAACCTTCTATGACTTCCCCACGCCCACCTCAAAGCATGATGTAATACATACTCAAACCTCAATCCAGGAGACTGGGTCCTTTAGGTTCCAAGATGAATGGTTTCCAGTTGTTCAGTATAAAATAGGGGTAGAGTACAAGCATAGCTTAGCAGGGGAAAGTTTTTTAAGATAATTTTCTTAAGAGGTTGCCAACCCCATGATTCACTTCTTCTTTCTCCTTTCTGCCTTAGACACATTACAAAGGAACTCTCCCACTCTGGTGCCCGCCTCCCCTGCCCCCCACATTCTAACCTTAGAAAAGTGTGTGAGGGTTGATTCTACTATGTGTAGCTAAATGGAAGGGGGATTCCATAAAGTTTTCCTGTAGTGTCAATCTGCTCTCAAGCAGAATCCCCATTTATTTCTGCAGACAGATAACTGACTTCCACACATCCTTAGAACACTTATATTTCTGCCTAAAACCACAAAGCTATTTCAACCTAGGATATTTGTATTGCTAGGAGCAAATAGAACCACCCGTGTGCCCTGGGAACAAACCTGGGGGAAAGAAGAATAGAAGCATGAAGTTAAAGAAACAAGGCAGGAAGGGAAAGTGATGAAGGAAGCTGATGACAAAGAAAGGGGGAGCAAAAGAGGGTTTCAGACTCTGAGGAGAAGATGAGCTTAGAAGAGAAGGTGGGTAGTAATTATTCGAGAGAGAGAGAGACAGAGACAGAGACAGAGAGATGGAGCCTCTAATAGAGACACAGGAGGAGAAAATAGGTAATTAGGAAAAAGTCTAAAGACTACAGAAAATACCCATGTATTTTCCAACCTTAACATAAAATCGACACTGCTAGCCTAGAGAAAAGTTGATAGCTCCAACACCAAGAATCTTGAAAACTCAGAATTCAAGACTCACATAAACTATTTCCGTAATCTTCTATCTTATAAACAAAGAACCTGAGCTATAGACAGGAGAAGTTTCTTAACTCAGCTGGCAGCTGATTTCTCCCACTGCAGAGATAATAATGAAAATAATAGAGACAATAATAAAAAGTTTTGTCGACAGGATTTATAGTCTTCATCTTGCCTTCTGAAAATGGTGAAGGCTATGTGCTGAGCCTACATTAAATCATTTTATAAAATAAACTATGGCCACATCAGTGAGTCACTTGCTGCTTGGAACCAAATGTTTCTATACCACAGCTGTGATGCAGGACGTAGACAAGAAAGAACAAACACTGCCTTTTGTTTTCTGTGTTCTGAAGCCAACAGAACATCACATCAATAAGGACCACATCAGAGTGGAAGCAATTCTGATAATGGGCAATAATTTCTCCTCCCTTGATCTCATGTTAGCCACCTAACCATCAAAGCCTCTAAATACGATGTCACAGCAGGAATCAACTAATGACATTTTTCCACTTCAAGATAAGCATCTCTCCACCATGCTAGGAAATCTCACTCAGCTTTTTCAGGGACATTGAGGTCAGATGAGACATAAGCCTTCTTTGGAACATTTTTTTTGTCATGGAGGATTTTTCAAATGGCACCTAATCACAAGGTTCAATATCAACATGACCACACAGAGGTATAGCTCTTTCCTTGGAACACACATTTTTTGAGCCTAATCTGAAATCTGAATGCAGAGTTATACTTTGTGCTAGTAATCAAGCAAAGAAAGACTGCTGTGAAAACATGAGTTGAGATAAACATCTTTCTATTAATCCGAAATCATTTGCAGAACTTCTCACCTAAGAGATGGGAGCTGACTTTTAAGGGGAGGTTTGGTCTAGTGATAAGTGGGGCTTCATAGATCATTTCAGAGTATTTGCTTTAGTTTAATGAGCTTTAAGGGCAAGTGGCAATCATTTTCTGGGCCAAAGTGCCTAAGCAGAGAGCTACTACTCCAGATCATTTAGAAATTTCCTGACTCACAGGAACAATGTTGTGTGGAAACTGATTACTAAGTGTAAAATATCTTGTTTTAACAAGAGACTTGGGGGAGGGATAAATCAAAAGTAAATAAACTGGTTACATTAACAGAGTGGATAGTAAGTTCTTTACCTATTAGGAGCCATTCATTACTAATTTCAAATACCCAACTCTGCCACTGTAGCTCACAGGCAGCCACAGTGTATAAACAAATTAGAATGGGTCCCAGTACAACTTTATTTACAAGTACAAATAGTCAGCCCAATCTAATTCTCAAATTAGACCATTGTTTGTCAATCCTGAGCTAAAAGGTAACAATTTCTTAAACTATGTCAGAAATAATAAAATCTCATGGTTGGAAGTGTCATTATATAGAGATCATGTCTGGTATTCATTTACATGCCTAATGTCAACTTTACAGGCTATAAGGTCAAAGTAGGAGAAAGGAAGACTATATACAACATATATGGTTATGCATATAGTTATATAGGCAAGGTATGTAACATTTATAGATGTGTATATTATATATATTGATATAAATAATGTAATATTGTATAAATAACATGAAACAACATAGAACACTAGGCTGGAGAGATGGTTCACTGGGTAAAGCACTTTCTTCACAAACATAAGGACCTGACCTCAAATCCCCTGAACACATAGAAAGCCATATGCAGTGGCATGCACATCTGTAATCTCAGTAATCCTACCAGGAGGTGGGAGACAGAGCTAAGAGAACCTCTGGATGCTCATCAGCTAGCCTGGCATACACAGTATGAAAAGCAACAAAGAGACTATATCTGAAACAATGTGAAAGGCAAGAACCAACATCAAAGGTTTCCCTCTGACCTTGCATGCCATGGCACACATGTGCCCACATTCACACACAGGAACGTACAGAAAAGAAAGAGGAGGAAGAAAAGAGAGACAGGAAGGGAGAAGGAGACAGAGATTAAAAGAAATTAAATATGGAGTTCTAGTCTACCATTCCTCTTGTTTTTATCTATGCTTTTGCAGGGAGCGGGGTGGGGGAGAAGAGACTGACAGAGACTAAGGGAGAGGCACAAAATCCTGTACTTCCTAGCCTCAGTCATTCAACTCTTCCGACTCTAGCCTCCAGGGTTCTTCAGAAGCTCTAGGCCCCCATGGGACTTCATCCCATAAGCCCTGGGTCATTTAGGGCAATGTTTACAGTGTTTAAAGATATGGCACTACTCTCCTACTGTGGGGCTATTTAATTTGGTGCTCAACTAAAGATAACACAAATGGCCCCAAGACCAAAATGGAAAGGATAAACTTTGGACCTACTCAGAAAGTTTATGGCTTTCAGAGTGGTGACTTGATGGATTATTTAGGATAACTTTAACTTTTAACTCTATGCCTCTTTTTTTTTTTTTTCTTAGAAATTAACTATAAAATCTTACACTGGGTAAGCCACACTCCCAGTGCACCTTACCCCCACCTACTCAAGTGCTTGAACCCTTTCTGCTACATCCCTAAATGGCTCACTAGCTCATATGATAAGATGCAGGAAGCAAATGCTTTCTAGGGGCTATGTACTTCTTCTGTGAATCTTTCACTGGTGCTTTCTTTCTCATACTAATCTAACACACTATCTGTGGTGGTCTGAATGGGGTGTCCCTCTAATCTGTGGAGCAGTATCTTGAGTGGATGAAACAGCTGTCAATAAAGCACGATTTAGCCAATCAGCTGGGCAGAAGGACAGGAAGTGGAAGCAGGACTTCCTGGAGAGGGGGAGGAGCTGGGAGCTGATGGTTGATAGTTGACAATTGATGGAGAAAGTTAGAGGAGAGAAGCCACCTGAAGGCCATCAGATTGGCAAGTGCTTGGGATATATGTTGTTATGAGGATTAGAGTAGTTTATTTTAGTTTATTGTTAGATTAGTAGCAGTTTAGATTCTGCCCAGCGTAATACTGGCAGCTTTGAATTATGATTCCGTCTCTTTTTGTCAGTTATTGGTTTCCTACGCTGAACAGACACAATTCATTGTAACAATAGTCTCCAGCAATTGAACACTTGGTCCGATGTAGGTGATGCTGTTCGGGAAGACTTACTAGGTGTGGTCTTGTTAGAGAAAATATGTCAGTGGGACAGGCTTTTAGGTTCCAAAGCCTTGAGCCATCCCTGGTGTACTTTCTTTGTTTTGTGCATGTGGTTCAAGATATGATGAGCCCTCAGCTTCCTGCTGTCAGCCTGCCACTTGTTGCCATATCGCTCTGCCATGATGAGTTCTTAATCCTCTGGAACCATAATCCAAATAAACTCCTTCTTCTTTAAGCTTCTTCAGTCATGATGTTTTGTCATAGCAATAGAAAAGTAATGGATACACCATCCTGTCAAACCTTTGCAGATAGCCCCAAACCAGGAACAACTGTCCCTGACCCGGCAGTTTTGGTACCTAAAGGCCTATGCTACAATCTCTAAACTCACTGAAATTGCATTTTGGTGTGAGGAAGATTGGAGTTCCCCACATATGGGATTTTTTTTCATGACCTGGGAGTCTATAGTCCTACTTTGTTCCCAGAGGTTAAAATGAATGGCGATGATTGGAAGTCAATCAAATTCTGCTTACTTTGGTTGATGCTTATGCCCGAGCCACATATTCATTTATTGTGCTTATGAAAAACTCATCATGTTGATAGATCTATAGTTTGTAACAGTATACCTGTTTAAGATGTCTCCAGTGTTTAAAATTTTTAAATTTTGCCTCAAGCTATTTGTTTTACTTGTTTATAGGTTTAAACAAAAGGAAAGATGGCCATAGCACATTCTACTGGTGGATAAACTATGTGAATTGTGAGTTGCTCTTACACTTACTTCTGTTTTAATTTCAACAAGTAAAGGAAAAACAGCACCCTACTAAGTGAAGCACTATAAGTAGAATGGGGCAACTCCAGGCCCAACTAACCTTAGTAGTCAACCAAAAACTAGGCATCACCACCATCTGTATGATGGCTAATCTTGGTTGTCAACACCGCACAACAGGGAACAGGGAATCTTAGTTGACAAATTTCCTTCATCAGACTGGTTTGTGGGCATTTCTCTGAATCCTTTTCTTGTTGATTGATATAGGAGGGCTGAGCCCACATTGGATATTACCATCGCTAGGTAGGTGAGCATAAACCAATGGTTCTGAGCCTTCTGTATACTGCAACCCTTTAAGGTAGTCCTCATGTTGTAGGGACTCCAAACCATAAAATTATTTTGTTGATAGTTCACAATTATGATTTTGTTACCATTATGAATCTGAATGTAAATATCTGATATGCAGGATATCTGGTATGTGCAAGACCCACAGGTTGAGAACCACTGGCCTATAGTGTATAGAAAAAGCTAGTAGAGCATACCAGCAAGTGGCATTTTGCCATGGTTTCTGCTTCAGCTCTGACTGAACTCCTGGCCTAATGTCCCTCAATTGTGGATTGTGAACCTGGAGGTATAAGTCAAGTAAATCCTTCCTCCTTGAGTTGCTTTTTTGTCATGGTCTTTATCACAGCAACAGAAAGCAAAGTAGAACAATCTGTCAACCTCCAAATGTCCCTCTGCTTCTGTAATTTCTGTAGCCCTGTTAATTGGAGAAAAATGTTTTATCTTTTCTAATTCAAGCATTTGTACAATAGGAATGCGAGCATTTGAGATCTAAGTTCAACAAAGAACTTAATGATGCGAGTTACGGAGGCCAGCCCATGGACCATGGAGATGAGTGAAGATTAAGCACACACATTGAAAATCGGTGCAGAGGTTTCTCAAAACATTTCAAAGAGATGGCTCTGTGTAAGAGCATTTCCAGAAGACCTGGGTTCAGTTCCCAGCACCCACACAGAGGCTCATGGCCATCTGTAACTTCAATTCCAGTGGGTCCAAGGTCTCCTCTGACCTCAGAGGGCTCCTGCATGCAGGCACATATAGATATACTCAGACACATAAACATACACATACAATAAAATAAAATAAAATATTAGAAACAGAACCATGTGGTCCAGCTATACCACTCCTTGGCATATAACCAAAAGTTCTTATATGCTTCTACAGAGGTGCATGCACATCCATCTTTATTAGTGTTCTATTCATAATATCTAGGGAATGGAACCAACCTAGATGAGCATCAATGGATAAATGGATTTTTAAAAAATATAGTGAAATGGGATCGAGCTAAGGATATCCTACTAGGACTCTAGGTGAGAGAAATATGGGAGAGTGGGGAAATAGAAGGATCCAGAGGGTCCTAGAAACCTACAAGAAGAACACTATGATGGGCAGATCTGGGCCCAGGGGTTCTGCTCAAACTATGGCAACAACCAAGGACAATACATGCAATGAGCATCAAACCCCTACCCATATCTAGCCAAGGGACAGGACATTCTCCACAGTTGAGTGGAGAGTGGGACCTGACTTTCACGTGAACTCTGGTGCCCCATGTTTGACCATGTCTCCTTGATGGGGAGGCCCAGTGGCACTCAGAGGAAGGATAGCAGGCTACCAAGAAGAGACTTGACACCCTGGGATCATATCAGGGGGAGGAGGTCCCCATCAGTCGCAGTACTAGGGAAGGGGAATAGGGTGAGGGTGGGAGGGAGGGAGGAATGGGAGGATACACAGGATGGGATAACAATTGAGATGTAATATGAATGAATGAATTAAAAAGTATGAAAAAAGTCTGAGATCTACAGTCAGGAATCCAGTAAAAATACTAAGCTATCCATTGGCTAGATCTGAAAAAGAAATCATGGTGTATATTAAAATGGAATTCTATTTGGCTGCAAAGAAAAACAAAATCATGAAATTTACAGGTATATGAATTGAAGAAACTGGAAATTTTTACACTGAATAAAGTAACTCAGACCCACCTCAAAAAAAATGCCACATGTTCTGTACTATGTGGACACTAGCTCCAAATCTTCTGTTTTGTGTACTTCACTTGGAGCATAAGTGGAAGCCGGGAGATTAGAAATGCAATTTAGCAAGGGGTCGAGATTGGGAACAAGTTCGGGAGTGGGAATAGTAGATTATAGGTAAAACAAGAGTGGAGGGATGGAATGGTGAGGATAGGAAAGCTTAAATGGGGCTGGAAAAATCAGAAGGAAGAGGAGAAGCTAACCCAAACAAACGATGTATGAGAAGCCATGTAGAAGGCTACTATAGACTACACGTGGTACAAAAGCAGAATTGCAAATACTGCGAGTTAAAGGATTGAGTGAGGGTAAGGACAAGGAGATGAGGTAGAGATTCTGTTTTTTAAAAAGTAGTAAAAACCCACCAGTTAGTAAGCTAATTGAAAATGAAACCTAAAAATAGTCCAAATGGGATTACCTTTATGAATGAACAATGCAGCTCCAAGAGGAAATGAATTATGAAATGAAAATCTCAATGAAAAGCATGGGATAGCTCCTTCTGATTCAAAAGGTAGGGGGCCCCAGATATCTCCAAAACAGCACAGGTTGCTGCCATTGCTTTTTATTACCCATCACAATTCACGGTAAGGCATGAAGATGTAGCTCATGGCCAAATGTCAGGGTTGCTAATGTACACAAATCAATCCCTCAATGACCCAAACCTGTGGTGGTCCCAGATCATCCGAAATTCACTAGCAAAGACAATTTCTATGTGATTTCTCATAACACCCATTCCTTCATTCATTAACTTAACATCTAATTCATTGTCACTCTGGTATGAATAAGAACAGATACCCATGGTGGAGCGCTTAAGGTGCACCTGTCACATTCCTTACATTATCTCTTGTGATCTTTGTCACAAATCTGCAAGGTAGGAACTATTACCTCCACTTCACAGGTGAATAAATAAATGGGGTTTATCATAATTACCTGTTTTCAGTGACTAGAAAGCTTGTTATAAACTAAATTACCTTACCCTCCCATCCCAAAAGCTGGGTTTTTCTATAGCTCTGTATTACCTCATATTCACACACACACACACACACACACACACACACACACACACACACACACATTTAGTGCTAGGAAAGTAGTTCAGTTAGTAAAGTGCTTGCCATGTACACCTGAGACACTAACTTCAGATTTTCAACATCCAAGTAAAAGCCTAGCACAGACATACATGACCATAATCTCAGCACTAAGAAGGTGTAGACAGGAAGCCTGTGGAGCCTGTAGGCTAGCCAGTCTACACAAAGTGATGAGCTCCAATTAAGTAAGTGACCTTGTCTCAAAAACTGATGAGGGAAAGTGATTGAGGAAGACACATTATGAAAACCTCTGGCTTACACACACACATATACACACACAACATACATGATTGTACACATATGCATACATACACAAACACATATACATACATATAATTGTGTGTGATTGACTGATTGACTGACTGATTTAATACCATGTGCTTTCTACTGCAGAAAACAGATTACTCCACATTTCAAGGTTGACATTTTTCAGGAGTATCACTCAGTAGCAGAGTACATGCTAAGCATACACAAAGCCTAATATTTGATCCTAAGCACCAAATAAAAAAATCTAATCAAATAGGAGCTTTTCTAGGAACTGTATTGCTCCCCAGCCAATAGCTCGGCAACCACCCCATCTCAATTATAGACACATCAAAATTGCAGCTTTCTTTGACTTTCTAAGAGTGCAACTTAAGCCGCTCTCTGAAAATTGCCCTGTCGTCAGCAGGGAAGGGCACCTGTGTGAACTCAAGAAGAGGGACGATTTTTGGAACTCCGCCGAGATTAAACAAACCTTTCACTTTTACGTTGGATTATTTCAAAAGGACTATTTGAAAGGATCTTGAGTGACATTCACCTGAGGAGCAGGGTGTCTATCAAGGAAAACAGTAAGGATCTATCATCATATTAAGACCTGGGCTGAGACTGTAGCTGGAACCTGAGACATTCTTTTGCAATAGAGGGGTTGACTTCCTCACTTTGGAAGCTAACCTCTCCCTAGTAAAACTGTGCCAAGGCCAAGGAATCCTGTGGGCTAACAACCAGGAAAAAGAAAAAGGCACACGCTGGCCACAGTGGTGTATGCCTTTAATGCCAGAACTTGGGAGGCAGAGGAAAATGGATCTCTGAATACAAGGCCAGCCTGGTCTACAGAGTGAGTTCCAGGACAGCCAAGGCTATACAGAGAAACACTATCTTGAAAAAACAAAACAAAAAAAGAATAGCACACATATACTGTTCTTACAGAATCCCTTCCTGTGTTTAGAGAAACTTTCAGTTAACAAGTCCTAATATGGGTCAGGGAGAAAAAGTGCCCCTTCCATAATAGCTGAGCATGCCACACACTTGCTTTCTCTAATCTCTTGCCAGAGGCAGCTGTTATCCCCACACCAAAGATAGACTCGGGCACTTCTGAAGCAAAAGAAGAGGTGAAAGGTTACTCCTTTCTTGCTTTCAGTATGCCACTGAAAAGCCATGTCCAAGAAGCATCAGCAACACACTCTAGCTGCCAATACTCAGCGGCACCCATCGGCAGGTGCTTTCTCCTCTGATGGTCCATGGGGTGATTTTGACCTGGCTCTCACTCTGCCAGCCTTTACCACTAATCTGTGTTCACTAACAATTCAATAAGAGAGTTCATGTTTATTCACCCAGAGTCTGTCTGTGCAAACATGTCCACTGAATCATTTCCTATTTGCAAATAACACAGACAGAAATCTTCGGCATATTTTGCCTGTCTGTTTGAGGGCTTATGATATTTTCTGGGGTATAGATAGCAGTTTCTTACTTTTCATTCTACTGGCCATGGACTACAGTAACCAAGAATCCACTTGCTCTTCAGTGAGCCCTGCCCACTTAACCCCATGATGTTTAGTCCTGTCACGGGGTTATCTCAGAACAAAAGCAAGTTGTTCGGCATCACAAGCATCTCACTTGAGCCAGTTCCTTGAGTGCACACTTCACATTCTTTAAGCCAGTAGCCACTTCAGAGAAAGGGTTTTGCCCTCCTTCCCTACTCAGAAGTAGTGTTAACACTTGGCAGCCATTAAGGTGCCTTACACGGAGACTATTTATTATCTGTGAGCATGTACACTCCTCAGCATGGTCATCATGACTGTTTGGCCACTTGCTGCAGGAAAACTGTGATTCCCTTCTTTTTGTTTTTAGTACTGTACTTTATTATTTTATATGTGGAGGTGTTTTGCCTACATGACTGTCTGTGAACTACATGCATGCAGTACCCACAGAGGCCAGAAGATACCCTGGGAGACGTATACACTCTCATGAGCTGCTGGGAATTGAACTAGAGTCCTTTGGAAGAGTAGCCAGTGATCTTAACTTCTGAGCCATCTCTCCTGCCCATGATTCTCTTCTTTACAGAAAGAATCTTTGTTTTACAGCATTATAATCTGCTGAGTCACTTCCTCAGAATTACATGAATCACTGAATATTGGCTTCAGGCATTCCTCTGCCCTTGGTCCAGTGAGGGTTTTTTCCCCCCAACTTCCTACCCTCAAATTATCAGGATGACTTACATCTTATTTAATTCTTCTTCCATCTGTTTGTATCCACATACTTAGTTATCTTGTCCTTCAACAAAAGCCAGTCAAGATTTCAAGTCTCTCCAAATGAGAAAAGCAGCTTAGTGACTGCCTTTATTACAAGAGTTATAGACTCCAAAACTAAAAACTTCCATCCTGTGACAAACTTTACTAGTTGGCCTTGTAAGCACCAAGTACCTAAAGATGTTTCTGTAATGAAGCCATACATCTCCTGCTGTGTTTTCACAGCCCTACCCAGTACCCAAAGCAAAGAAATTCAAGAGAGTACTTTAAAAATAATTAATTTCACTTACTATGGATCAAAAGTTCAAGTTCACCCTCATATATTTTACAAGTCTGAGACCAGTCTGGGGTATATGAAAACGTATTGCTGTAACAACAACAACAAAATACAATTAAAAGTTGGAGCTGAAGAAGTGGTTCAGTGGTTAAGAGCACTTGTTCTTGTAGAGGACCCAAATTCAACACCCTGCACCCACGTGTTGGCTCACAGCTATTCCTGACACCAGTCCAGGGGTTCCAATATCATCTTTGAACTCAGTGGGCACCAGGCACACACATGGTGCACATTCACACAAACAAAACACCTGTATTTACAAAATAAATAATAAATAAATAAACAAATAAAAGCATTGATTTAAGGGCATGCCTACTTTCTTGTCAGCACAGAAGAATTCAGTCCATTGTGTTCAACTCAAGAAGCATCTGTCTTGTACCAGCTATTGAACAAATCATCTTTGCAATTACCAGTGAGGAAGAAAATCGTTCTTCTGGTTCAAGAAGTTTATTACCATCTAAATGTTTGCATATATAACCAGAAAGAGACCTGGAAGAATGGGCAAACTAGAATGGATTCTGGGAAACTGGACAATTGCACTGCTTTACAAAGCCACAATCCCATTATTTAGCCAAGATCTGCTATATCACAAAGTTATGATTCAGTCCGTGTGCCCCCGAGGAGAGGGGAAGCATGTCAGGGACGTACAGATGTGTGACAGAAAGTCACGGTGCATTGAACTGAACAGCACTCTTAGAAAAGTCACTGTCTAGTCTACGCCAAGGAAATGAAGTGACAGCCATGCTCCAGGTAAGCTGCCAGGATCCCCATGCCACACACACTCAGTCACGGGGCAGAGAAGGAACAAAAACATTCCAACAGCCAAGTCCCTCTCCTTATTATCACACCAAAGAGCAGACTCCCTTCTCCCTGCACTATTCTAACTTCTCTTCAAGCACATTTTTATGGAAAGAAGAAAGTGTCTACATATTCATGGCAATGCAAAGCAATCCACTTAGTGACACTTCTCCCAAACTGCTGCAGACTTCCCTTCACTTCACTTCCTGTGGCAGTGTCTTAGTTGTAATGAAATCCCAAGACACGTTCTTTGTACCCATCTTCTCAGACATTTCTGAGCACAGATAATCTTTCTATTCCTCTGCATGGGAAGACACTGAGCCTTCAGGAAGATGAATGTACTGCTTAGGTCTAGCCTGAAGTAAAGTCTAAATGAGAGCTAAGATTTCTAAAGCTCCAATGAAGGCTCTCCCAACCCCACCACTCCTTCAAGGCACATGGTTAAAATGAATCTTACCTCTTAATTTCTGAGACTAAACAAAGAGCCCTCATGATTTCTATGTCTATGAATTATTCTATAAAGGAATGATAATGGTTATACACTTCTATTTCTGAAACAGCCTACACAATCAACCCTGTACAGATTAAATATCCTTTATCCAAAATGCTTTGGATCAGAATTCAGAGCTTTTTTCAGATTTTTAGAATATTTTCATATACATCATAAGATAGTTTGGGGATGGGATCCACATTTGAATAAAAAAATTGTGTATGTAGCATATATACCTAAAGGACACAGCCTAAATTTTACACAATATTTTAATGTACCTGTAGTTTGATGTCATACAAAGTTAGACATAGAATTTCCCATTTTTTCCATTGCATGAGTATATAAAAGATTTCAGATTTTAGAGCATTTTAGATTTTGTGTGTTCAGAGTAGGGATGTTAACCTATGACAGTTTCTGCCTGCAAGAGGCCAAACAAGAAACTAGCAAAACTGTCAGCACTACTGGCTGTGTGATGACAATAGCCCGGTGGCAGGAATGACAAATCAGATAGCACACTCTGTTCACTTCTTCTGTGAAAAGCACAGAGAAAAGGTCACAGAGGGAGACCCTGAGATTTGACCCGTCTTTTTCTGCAAATGGAAAGGTAGTAAGTCTTTTTGGTAAATATTAGTCAATTCTAGGGGAGAGGCAGAGAAGGCATCCATTTACCACTTTCTCTCAGAACATCCAGCATGAGGTACAATATCCAACAATGGAGAACAAGAGTTTATATGTTCCTGGTTCTGCCTCATCTCTCACATCTTATTTATTGTATTTATAGAAGTTTAAAATGCAGCAACCATTGTGCAATAGAGTCTCTACTTTCAACAAGTTTACAGTGTGGTACATTTTACACTCTCAGTGTGAGATATTCAACTATAAGTGATATTTAAGGACTCCTTCCTTCCCAAACATAATCATAATCATCATATGGACCAGTGATTCTCAACCAGTGGATCATATATCAGATATCCTGCATATCAGATATTTACATAACAATTCATAACAGTAGCAAAATTACAGTTATAAAGTAGCAATGAAAATAATCTTATGGTTGAGTCACCACAACATGAGGGAATAACTGTGTTGAAGGGTAGCAGCATTAGGAAGGTAAAGAACCACTGATATAGACTAAATATACAAGACAAGATTTTGGAATTGATGGACAAAAATCTCTGAGACAAACAGAACACAATACATTGCCCCTAAATCAATTTAATAACATCTCTACCCAGCTTAAAAATGACCAGTGGCACTGATTTGCCCATAAATTAATATAAAAATTTTAGCCTAAAGATTTGAATCACTTATCATGTGACAAAAGATGAGACAAAAAGAGCTGATCTCCCCAGCACAAGCTCTGCTCAACAGCAGAACCTGTCTCCATAGAACTAATTATTAAAATTAATATTAATAAAATTAAAATATTACACATTAGGTGCTCGATAAATGTTTTATCAAAGGAATAGCAAATTGAGATTAAAAACACAGCACAGTAATTTAATACACAGGCTTTCTCTTCACATACAACCTATACATTGTATGCTACACTTTCATTAAAAGAATATTTTACTAAGCTTCCAAATTAGTTTGAGTTCAAGTCCCTGCTTTGCAACTTTCTGATCACAGCAACGAACAAATAACTTCATACTTGACCTCATTAAGATTCATCTGTAAAATAAAAAAAAAATGTTTGGACCCAGTGTTGGGTAGCCCAATAAGATGCAAGCGAAACACTTAGCTCAGCTTAACAAATGACAGCTATCATTAATCAGGATAGATGGACGGTCATCTTCCCCTCCCTGGAGACTCCTTCTACTTACTGGGCATGTTAGTTAGCACTTTTCCCATTGCTACAACCAAATCTGACAAGAAGCAAGTGAAGAGGCAGCAAGAAGGCTTGGCAGGTAAAGTGTCTGCCGCATAAACATCTGGATCCCCAGCACCCATGAAAGAGCCGAGTCTGGTTGTATGCACCTGTAATGCCAGTACTGGTGGACAGAGTTAGGTGGACCCCAGTGGCTTGCTTACCAGCCAGTCCATTAAAAACATCAAGCTCTAAGTTCAGGAATATTCTATCACTCTATGTCTATGAAATATGTGGAGACATAATTGAGGAAGACATTGGAAGTAAACCTCTGGTTTCCACACAAGCCCACGAGGGTAAATGCATGTGCACACACATGAGTATATGACATAACCACAAGGCGATGGGGGATGAGCAGCTTAAAGAAGGAAGCATTTATAATGGTTTGTAAAGTCTGGTCTCTCATGGTGGGGAAACATGGCAGCCATTGTTTCTGCAATAGCAAGAGTAGGCAGTGGCTGGTCATACTGTGGCCCAGTCAGGAAGCAGAGAGAGATGCATGCTAGCAATCAGCTCACCTTCTCCTTTTTATTCCATCTGGGACTCTACCTTACTGATTCTGTTGCCCATGCTCAGAGTGGCTCTTCTGTTATTAGTTAACTTTTCTATAAGCAGTCTCATAGAAAAAACAAAAGGTTTGTTTCCATGGTGATTCCAAATGTGCTGGACATTGCTCCAAGAAATTGTTGGTTAGGATCCTGTTAGTAACTTGAGGCCCTTCTAACACTTCTTATACACATAATAACTTCCCCCTCTTAAGGAAAAAAAGATTATTAAATCATAACCATGATCTGTTCTCCTAAAGTAAGACAGTAATTTCTGTATACCTTTCCCAGCAGTAAATACTACATATTATAACAAGTAGAAAAATAATCCTTACAAATTCATATTTGAAGATTCTATCTAGAGCAACCATTGTTAAATCTTCATGTATTTATTCCTTCATCACTGTTATGGTTTGCTTTCTATTCATTAGTACAGTATTGGTTTCTAATATTTTCTAACCCTCTAATATTTGTGCACATGACTTTGTGAAAACAAAAATTTGCAGCTATCAAAAGAATATCAATTCAGTACAAGTAGATTCCTCACAAGCAGAGGAAATTGGACAAGAGGGACACAAAAGAAAGTGACAGAAAGCTACAAGGAGAAAAAGAACTTCATGAGTAGACGCGTCAGTAAGACAAGGATTGCCACCAACACAACTGTCAATTGTTATTCACAGAAACAGAGAAAATCACATTAATTTTTCTAAATCAAAAGTCAGTAAAAGCCTAAGTAATCTTAAACAGAAAGAGTAAAGCTAGAAGCCTCACAACACCTGACTTAAAAACATAATACAACGCTACTGCGATCAAAACAGCATGGCACTAAAGACAAACACATAGCATAGAACAGATTTTGGAATCTAGAATGTTAGGAGTCATGCAGGGCGAACAGAAAACAGCTCTAGACTCATGGAATACAGCCCACTGGTTAGCATACCCACACTGGGTGTGTTTCGGTGAGGAATAATGCCAAGAACATGTGTACTGATGACTTCATGCTGTTATGGAGCACACCTCTGCCTGTTACCTTTGCAGTCCTCATTATCCTCCTAATATATGAATTGTGTGAGTACCATAGGGGGGATTCCAGCACCTCATTGGACAATATCATTGGCACTCACAACAACAATGCTTTATCTCTTTCAGGCATTGCTGCTGGAGGAGATTAATGATTCAACCACCACCCTTGAAAAGAACCTACAGATGTAGATTGCTAACAGTGACCACTCCCCTTAGAAAGAATTTGGAAAAATAGATTGTCAACAAGGTTAAGTAAAGATGTTTTTGCTATTGGTTCTGGTGCAGAAAATCTTACGTAATAATTTGAAGTTAAGAAAAGTATACTTTTCTATAATTTATTCAGATTACATCCTGATTGTTATCCGCTCACTTGTATCTTCCCATTTCCACCCTCCCTCCCTCTTTTGCCCAATTCCCCTCCCCTAGACCTCTGACAGAGGGGACCTCCTCCTCCACCATATGACCACAGCCTATCAGGTCTCATCCTGAGAGCCTCATTCCCCTTCCTCTGTGTGTTGGCTGGCCTCCCCACCAAGGGGAAGTGATCAAATTGAGAGCACCAGAGTTCATGTCAGAGGCAGTATTCACTCTCCCCACAAGCATGTAGAATAAACTGTCCATTGGCTAAATTTAAACAGGGGGTCTAAGTTTACTACATGCATTGTCCTTGGTTGGTACAACATTTTGTGTGGGACCCCCTAGGTCTAGATCTGCTAGCCTTGATGGTCTCCTTGTGGGACTCCTGAACCCTTTGGGTCCTTCCCATTCCTCCCATTCTTCCATACCAATCTCACCAGGAGTTCAGCAGCAAGTCAAAGCATCTGTCCCAATCCCTGGCCCCCAGGTGAGTGGAGACTTTCAGAAGACATCTGTGTTGGGCTAGTATCCATGTATAAGTGAGTATATAGCATGTGTGTCTTTCTGGATCTTGGTTACCTCATTCAGAATGTTCATTTCTAGTTCCATCTATTTGCCTGCAAATTTCAAGAGTTTCATGTTTTTAATAGCTGAGTATAAAGCTAGGGACTTTTTGAGGTTGGTGAGCAAAGACAGTAGCCCAATTAGTCACTAGGTGATGTGACTCTCTCACTGAAGCTGAACTTCATTGTGACTAATTTCTTACACTTATTCTTGCCCTCAGCTGCCTGATATGATTTAATAGAAATTATTAATGAGTAGATGAGCACTTTTAGGATTTAAAGTAGAATGGCTGGTTGTTTGTTGGGGTTTTTTTTTAATGTAGAAACTTAGATTTGTGATTCTTTTAAGATTTTTATAAAATTACTTTTTAAGAAAATTGATTCTTTCTTTGTAACCACAAATTGCAGCCTGCCAGTAAAGAAAAGATGGCTCAAACTTGCCTTGCTTGCTTACACTCTGTTAATATACAACAGGTGTTGCTTAGTTACAAATATATATGGGTTCTTGGAAATAACTTGTTCTTCATGTTCATTTCTCACCCATAATACATAAAACCTTTGATCATGTGAAGGTATTGGGAAACATGATTTTCTTATGTATATTCATTGTAATCATTCAATTTAAAAAATGGAATGTAACCACATTGTGATTTTTGTGCTGCTTGAAAGATCTTGATGGGCTATAGACACTGTAGGAGAAATAATAAAGTTGTTGGAATTTGCTCTTTGGAGTTTGTTCTTTCCAACAAATGTACATGTTTATGTATGTGCATATGTACAATAGCTGGTTAGATTGGATTTCACTCTTTGGCATTTCTTCCATCCACCAAAATGTGTATATGTGTATATGTATGCATATAAAGTTATTGGAATCCATTTCCATCTACCCAATATTTGTGTGTATATATATATATGTATGTATGTATGCATGCATGCATATATGAGTGAATGTGTAAAGTAAAAGAAGCTTGAGAGAAGAAGCTTTGGAACCTACCTGCTGGAGTCTGTCTTACTTCATCATCAAGTGTAAGTGTGTGTGTGCATGTGTGTGTGTGTTTGTGTGTGTGTGTTTCTTTTTTCTCCTTTCCCTTTCCTTTTTAGACGCTTGCCACCATCAGTGGAAGCCCCCGCGGGGATCCATCAGCCCTAGCCCCCTCTTGTTGCTATCAGTGCAAACCCCCACTAGGAGCCATCAGCCCTAGGTCTCACTTACATGGTAGGATAAGTCTCCTGCCAGAAAGGTATCAACACTGACACGATGCCGGCAACTTAATTCTGGTCCCTCAGTCCACCACTATAAATGGAAACCATTGCAATCAGTTCCCGTCTGGAAAGTTGCCTCTAGAGAAAGTCTGCAGGGTCACCAACCAGCCGCTGGGTCTATGCCCTGCCTCAGTTTTCCCATTTCATATCAAAGCTGGTCTATGATATTCAGAACCCACAGATGGACCTTGATACTAGAAACGAATTCACTTATCCTGATGACAAGAGGACGGTGCCAAAAACCATGAAATGGGAAACAGTTTCCAGCAAATGTAATCAGACATACAGAAAAATGAAGTTAGAACTTTATCATACACTAGGTACAAAAATTAATTCAAAATGAATTAAATATTTGCACATAGGAGGAGAAACTATAAAACTACTAGAAGAAAATCTACATAGCATTTATCAAAGTAAGAACTCTTTTGATATACAAAGCTTAAGCAGCTAAAGCAAAGCTCAGCATGTGAAATTATACAGAAGTAAAAAGCTCTTGTGTAGCAAAAAAAGCAATCAGTAGAACAATGAGATAAACCATAAAATGGGGGAAATATCATCAAACTATGTAATTTCATAGGGGGTAAATATTCAAAATGCATAAGTAATTCATCTCAATTACAATAAAATATGTAGCCCAGTTACAAAATAGACAGAAGACATAAATAGGCATTTCAGAAACAATAAAAATCTTTAACAAGTTTGTGAAAAGAAGCTTAACATCACTTAGCAACAGACAAGTGAAAATTAAAACACCATACTGATGTACCACCTCACTCCTGTGAGAAAAGCTATTATTACAGAAACAAACAATAAATGATGGCATGGAAGAAAAAAAGAACCCTAGTGGTAAAAATGTAAATTAGAGAAGCCATTATGGAAAACATAATGAAAGTTCTTGAAAATATAAAAATATAATGACTGTATGATCTCAAAAATTCCAACAGTCACTTTCCAAAGAGAATAAAATAAGTACATCTAAGAGATACCTGCAGTTTCAAGGTCCAGTCTAAGACTATCATATATCAAAATAACACAGTTAGCCTAGATGACAAGAGAAAACATAGTGCAGTCACAAACACAATAGAATATCCTTCTGACCTAATGGAAAAAGACTGCCCTTGTTAGTATAGCAGTGAATAACCCTTCCTATTATGAGAAAGATCTGGGTTCCACTATCTGATGGGGAGGCAAACCATCCTTTTGCAGGTTGGAAATGTATAGCTGAAAATAAGAGGGTTTGTTGCTTTTGCAGAAGACCCAAGTTCAGTACTCAGCATCATACATACACATGCATAGAGAAACACACACACACACATGCAATTTAGAAATAAAAGTAAATATTCACAAGGGAGAGAAAGTTTGCCATTTCCTTTAACATCGAGAATGAACCTGGAAGACATTCTGATAACTGAAGCAAGCCAGGCAGGGAACTGCAACATAGCATGGTCTTGGTTGTACATAAAACCATCAGAGTTTAACTGGCGGTAGCAGAGAGCATTGTGGTTATGAGACAGGGCTGGGCAGGGGAATGGGAGACAATAAGGACACAATGCTTCAAATATAAGTTCAAGAATCTTTTGTACTGCAAGAAAAGTATAATTAATAGCAATCCCTGTATCTTAAAATACCAAGTAGTCCATTTTAAGTGTTTTTACAAAAAAATGAACATGAGATAATTCATACATTAGGCAAATTTAACCATTTCAAAACACTGTATTGTTCAAAGTAAGTATATACTCTTTTTTTTGTTTGTTTGTTTTTTGTTTTTTGTTTTTGTTTTTTTTTTTTTTTTTTGAGTTTTCAAGACATGGTTTCCCTGTGTAACCCTGGTTGTCTGGGAACTGGCCTGGAACTCAAAGATCCACTTTCCTCTGCCTCCCAAGTGCCAGGATTGAAGGAGGGTGCTATTATGTTTGGCTAATATATACAATTCCCATTTGTCAATTAAATATAATTTTTAAAAGAACAAGGAAAAAGAAAAAAGCCACTAGAAAGATCATGACTTGGCAGAAACACCAATTTTGAAATTCTAGCCTCTGAAAGTGTGCTGCAAATTTTTATTATTTTCAACCATCCAGTGTGGGGTATGTTTCCATGACAACCTTGGTAAATTAATACAATCACCATTAACACCTCCTGTAAGCTTAAAATATTCACTTTCTAGTACCTCACAGAAAATGCTCCCTGTCGGTGCCTCTGAAATGCAAATGGGCACTAGCATCGGCTGGAGAGCTTATTAAAACTCAGATTGCTGAGACATCTAGTTTTTCTGACTCAAAACATCTGCAGTGAAACCGAAGCATGCCCATTTCTAACAAGTTCCCATTACTACATTTTGAGAAGCTCTGCTATGAGTAATTTGAAGGTAAATGGATGAGATCAGGAAAGGAAAAAGACAGTTGGCTTAAGAAATATTGATAAACCTTTTAATTGTGTTTATATACATGTGGTATACGTGTATGTACATATTCATGTGTGCACATGCAAGTCACACATATGAGTGCCATAAGTGTCACAGTCTATTGGTCTCCATCCTATATTTTGAGGCAGAGTCTCTCACTAAAATCAACTAGACCAGCTAACCAGCAAGCCCCTGGGATCCTCCAGTTCCCAGCATCCCAGGAGAGGTTACAGGGGTGCATTGCCACACTCTCCTTTTTATGTGGATGCTAAGTATCCCAACTCAGGGTGGCATATTTACAAGACGAGCACTTTAGCAATTCCTATAGGCATCTCCCTAGGAGTAAAGCAAGACGGCTTGTCATTCACACTTTCAAATTTACAGTTTTTCATAGGAACAACCAAGACAGTGCAGTGACATCATAAGACAGGATATAGACCACATACATAGTCAGGTGGACACTGACAAAGACACAAAGGCAAGCCAAGGAAACAAGGGCCATCTTCTTAAAATCTAGTGCTGTGAAGGTTGGATAAAGATCAGAAAAAAATTCTTAGGGCCATTTCTTTTAAAAGAATAACAGCCTTGCTTCATGTTTTATTGTAAACACAGAAGTATGTTAGGTCAGACAGTGCTATATAAACTATTTCTCAGTGTTTCTGTGAGAAGGAAAAGACAGAATAAATTTGAAGGCAGCAATGTGCATGCACCCATTCCTATGCTCTCAGCGTTGAAATGGTTATGAAGACTCTCGGAGCCAAAGATGAAGATACTGTTGTGTCACACTTTGGTAAAATGAGGTATGGAGCAAGCATACCTCATTCAAAATGTTTGAGATCAGAAGTGCTTCTGCTTTTAGAAAGTTTGCATATATATGATAAGATATCCTGGGTATGAGATCCAAGTCCAGACATAAAATTAATATATCTCTCATATACACTGTATACATAAAGCCTTTGGGTGATTTTACAACTGTTTCTTAGTGTACCTGCATTATGACTGTGGCCTGTGATTGGAGTCAAATTATACAATGTTCCATCTGAGACAGTGTGGCCATGCTCAGGGAAGTTTTGAATGTGGAGGAATTTCCAGATTTCAGTATATTTTGACTAGTGATGCTCAACCTGATTCAAATGTCCCAAAGAAGAAAGGACATCATATATTCCAGAAGTGCTGAGTGAACACCTTGTTCCATGTGACCCACTTTCCTGCCATCATCATGCAGAATTTTGCCAACCACTAAATATTTTGGCAGCCATAAGCAAAGAGCATTTGCAGATGCTCTGCAATCTATTCTTGGACTCTCTGACACACAGGGACATTCCCTCCTCATGCACTTGACAAAACTTGGTCAGCATACACGAGTCTCTAAGAAGTAGGTCCAAGAATAGGATCTAAGAGTAATGACTTTGAAGTTTAATTGGGTTAAAGTTTGTAGACATATCTAGGTGAGTTGAATAAATTCAAGAATCGATGAATAACTCAGAGCAAATGATTTTAACCTAAATTAGACAAGAGTAAAAAAAAAACTGTATCAAAAACAGGTTAACAAATCTTTTATTATTTATTGTTTAGGGCAGTGAAATTCATGAAGTGATCTCTGCTCTTAACAGTCAGATTTAGATGAGAAATTAACCCCCCTGTGAGATGGTAACACAGAGGCAGTACCTAGCTCTACCCAAACTTCAGAAGCTTCTGCTTGAACTGCATCTGGAAGATGACTGGTGATCCAGGTGGGTGGGCCGCTGAGGTCAGGAGCAGATGGAGCTGTGGGCTTGCAAGTTAATGCTGAACACAGAAAGGGAATGGTCGGGGGTAAAGGAAAGACTGGATAACATCAAGACAAAGCAAGTTCTAATGTACATCTTAGTATCTCATGCCGTAAGCCATGTCAGGAAACAAGATTCTGGTCCGGCCATGACATCATTTTGTACCAGGCTGAAGAATTCCTACTCTGAACTTTTTATCAAAATGAGGGGTGTGATCAAACGTACATCTTGTAAAGATCAGTGGAAGACAATTTAATAGGTTCAATAACAAGAATGGAAGTAGGTTGGCCAGGCAGAAGTAGGAAACAAGAAACAGACTTGAAATAGGACAGTGGTGTGACTTAACATGAAATACTTACAAACTTCAATTATCCGTATCAAGTTGCTGTTTGGACCTTTGGTGCCAGGGGAAAGAGAGTTATTAAAGATTATTAACCCCAAATTTCTGGCTTTCATAAACTAAGAGAATACTGATGTTTCTGTCTAAATTAAGAATTGAAGTAGAATGAGGAATGACATGCTGGAGAGTGGCCACATGGAGTTTGTATGTCTGCACCTATATGGGTGTATTCTAAGTGGGCACTATAGAGCCAGGGCTCCAGTGGATAATAGTAACAACCCTTCTGAATGCTCGGGTGTACTCTCAGAGTTCTTCCTCTCCAGCTTGTTCCATCTACATAACAACTCTATGCATTTCAATTATGAATTCTGTGATGGGAAAGAGGAAAGTGATGTTCTGAGAGCTTAAGTGACTGGCCTGAGTTACACTCCTAAGAGCAGGTTTCAGAGCCCACTCTCCTAAGCTCTTTTCTATCTACTCCTACACTGTTCCCACAAGGATGATATTATTATGACTACCATGAACTTGTGTAAGCAGCTAGTATTAGTCAGCTTATGGATTATGGCCTAGTCACAGTTGTCTGTCTTGCTGTAGCCCTCGGCTCATCCTCCTGCCATCCTTCCCCACCTTTTTGCGAATTTTATTATGTTAATGCCTACCTCACGTGTTCTTAATAACATTTTTTAAAGTCTGTAATTTTCGTTAGCATTAACAAATTAAGTGCTAAAACACCGGCCCATGTCACTCTGTCAGAGCACAAATACTTTGACAAAGGCTTCAATGCCTTCTTGAAATGTTCTTTACTTCAATTTGTTGTCCGTCTCCTGAGTCCCAACTTACAGGTTCTAACTGCATAGGCCACAGGGGAAACCCAGGAGGCTGCTTGCTTTAAAAGGCACCAGAAATGCCTCACCGAGGGAAAAAAAAACAACTTAAAGGAAAGCTTCTGTGAAACACCCTTCAAATACCATGGTGGGACAATGGGAGGAACTTTCTGGATATCAGACATAATTTCAGAGCGCCACAGGTTATGGTAGCAGATAGTAATCATGGTCAACATCATTATCACAATTGATAGTTAACAAACGAGGGTCACATCCTTACTGGGATGCAATCCTCGCACTCCCACAGCTGGGTAATAGCATTTGCATTTTACACCTCAGGAGAGGAAACTCAGTACAGCAGCCCAGACATTCAACCCAAGCCATGCATTTGCTGATGCTCAACCTATTTTTCTTCAGGAGCTCTAATCCGAGGTGTCAACTGGGTGATTTGCTTGAGAGCTCGGTGCATTTTACTTAATAGTATGTATGAGAGTGGCTCGGGGTGTGGCTGCGCCCATGGCAGAAGGGTTTTGCACGTTACTTCAGAGCCCCAAATGAATGCCTTAAGTCTCATGGGTTATTCTAATGGCGTCTACTGAAAAGCACTCGTGACTGCATTGTGAATCCATACTTTCTGCTGCTGGAATGAGGCAGGTTTTAGTCTGGGAATTTACCCCAGCTAATCTGGAGAACTGTTCCGGTCCAGGCTGGAGCTGGAAGGAATTGTGCTTGCATGCAGGGACCAGATGAAAGCTTGTTGGTAGAGATAGGGCAGTGTGATGTGCTACAATGCTGCCATATAGAATTAAAGATGTTTAGTAACATACTGAGGTGTTTTGAAACCAGCACATGAAGAGCAAAATCAAACTGTAATATGGTTAAAACAAAAGCAAGTGCATTAAAGTCTAATCATGTCCTTCTCCGTTATGTATTAAAATTGGAAGCTGTGAGTGATGCCTTTAATTATAGTCCTGATGTTTTAGTTGCTGAGAGGTTTATTTAAAGTGACAGAATCATTTTCTTTGTACATAATTACTCCCACTGAATTTGTTATATAAACAAATAGGAGACTAATAATTCAGAGACAGAAATAAAATTGATAGCACTCACCAGATAATAATCTTAATGTATTTATGACAGATTGCTGATTTATATGTAATTTAGTCTGAGAGTTACCTAATTAGAGAGAAAATCATTACAAGCTTACTTCTTTAGCAGGATATGAACCTAAAAAATGCATGGTGTTAAGGACAAAAATGTGCATGAAAAAACTGAGGCAAAACACTAAAAATCAATATTAATATGATTTTTTCTATTCTCTTTAAATCTGCATGTGTGCCTTCTCCATACTGACAACAATGGAAAGATGTTAAAAGCAAATTCACTTCTTGATAATTAAGGCAAAAAAAAAAAAAAAGGAATTAGCCTAGGGAAAAAAATAAACAAACAGGCAACTGTGTAAGTAGTGATCTGCCCTATCAAAGGACACACTGAGGCAGATGAGAGTAGACTCTGACACCAAGTAAGAGGCTGCCTGGTGTCACATGGTCCTGAAGATCACTGCCACTTCAGAGTCAGTGACCTCAGAATCAGATCATAGCAAAATAACAAAATCCATCTCTACTTCCCTGAATGTTTACAAAACATGATTTTATATTTATCTTTTTAGCTTTAAAATGTGCTGGAAACATTTCTATATCCTCTTTTAAAACACTAAAAATTTCCCATAAGCTCTTCTGATTAAAACAAACAAACAAACAACAAAACAGAATACCCTTGATCTCTGGCACAGAGGAATCTGGGTATCAGCACCTCTAATCCAGATAATTAATGCTACAATTTTTCTTCTAACACAATATGGCTCCACTCAAATGTGTTGTTATAGGGAAGGACTGAACTGAAAGAGAACTGTGGTGATTTGAATAGGAATGCCCACTCCAGACTCCTGTGTTTGGCCCATAATGAGTGGCATTATTAGTAGGTGTGGCCTTGTTGGAGTAGGTGTGGCCTTGTTGGAGGAAGTCTGTCTCTGTGGAGATGGGATTTGTGTGATACACAGTCTCCTTCTGCTGCCTGTGGATAAAGATGAAGAACTCTCGGCTCCTTCTCCAGCATGCTGTCTGCCTGCACACTGCCATGCTTCCTGCCATGATGATAATGGGCTAAGCCTCTAAAACTGTAAGCCAGCCCCAGTTAACTGTTTTCCTTTATATGAATTGCTGTGGTCATGCTAGCTCTTCACAGCAATCACACCCTAACTAAGAAAATAATTATAAAATAAGGCACAAAATGACCAAAACAAGTATATTTTGCTCAGAAAAATAATAATTAATATAATATAGGGAATCCGGTCTGTAATTTTACTCAATAATCATATAGACACAGTGATCTACTATGTCTTAGCTGCTCTCATTTCCTTTGTGCTAAAAAATAAAAATGTCACTTATGTTGAGAAAAGCTGTATTAAGTGTTCATAGGTAATACTTCTTATTATACACAAATTGTTCCTTGTACACCAACAACAAAAGGCAGCCTGTGTTTATGATGCAAAGTCAAAATCAGTAGCAGCTTGATTGCTGCACATTGAATGACTCAGGTATGTGGTGTCCTCATCAACAGGGTCTTCTCATGTTGTGGATACTGCCTAGCTTTCACAGCACCAAAAACTTCTATTTATATTACTGGGGGACAAAAGTATTCAACAATCCTACCCAGATGTGAATCCAGTGGGCTACAACATAACTGCCCTGCCGAGATGTACCCAATGGTGCAATCGTGGCCCAAAGATTATAGAACTAACCAACCACTTTCTGACTGGACTTAAAGCTGATGCCACAAAGTGGAATTCATGTCTGGATTAAGTCATAAGCCATATGAGAGAACCTAGTACTATTATTGTTGTTGTTGTTGTTGTTGTTGTTGTTGTTGTTCTGCTAAATTGACACGGCACTAAACTTCTCCCTAAGTTCTTATCTTCATGCCCCTATATTTATGCATCTCTCAACCCTCACAAGATACTTTTCTTTCTGCAGTAACTGGTCAAAGGGTCAAGTACTGTTTACTGTTTATCTGTAAAGGGGAAATCTATCTCACACACTCCACGACAGGGCTCTGCAGTCGTCACAGGAGAAGGGGCAGGAAGATTGCCAGAGATGGGAGTGGAGGACATCTGTCGTGAAGCATTACTGTTTGGATAGGACAGGCCCAGTCACATGATAACTCACAGAGACTATAACTATCTGCAAAGACCTGCAGGATATCAAACCAGCTAAAACCCCAGCATGGAGGAAGGACTCATGGAACCTCAACCCTAGCTCAGAAGACAGGGGCGAGTGAAGGCTTCTGGGAGAGGTGGAGACAGCTACCCATGCTTCAGTGGGTGGTCATATATCCATGCACAAGTAGACTTGGCGGGTTTAAAATAAACAGAAGAAGCTGGGAAGGGAAAATGTGAGGGGAGGGTGGGGAGGAAGTGAAGAAGATGAAAGAAAAGGGGAGAGCATGGGGAACTGGGTTTCACAAAAGCACATCATATGCACATATGATGTTCTTCATTTAAAACCACAAAATCACAATGGAAACACTGACCAAAATTTTTTTAAAGAAAAAAAGGTAATTTTTTTTATTCCCATAATGTAAAATGAGGGTTAGCAAAGATGTAGCAAGCTACACTTTTCTCATTTATCTCTATGCTAAATCAGTATGATTTTACCTGGTTCTGGCAAAAATTTAGATAGACTGAAGACTCAGCTATGAATGGAAAATCATCCAGTTACGTCCCCAGCACCTTTTAGCAGAACTCAGTATATTAGAACTATACAGTAGGATAGTGAATTATTAGCCTGAGCTGACAAAAGAAAATTGTTATAATAAAACATGAGCAATTATAATACAACAATGAACAATACAGCTTTATCTCGGAAGGCACCTCAGTGAACCTTTGTTCATTCTATGCCTTGCGTTGAATGGAAACATTAGTTTTTCTTGTTCAGACATTTGAATTCTTGTTCAAATATTTAATTTTTTTCAGAAGAGTGTGAGATTCCCAAGGCAAAACACTATGTACTGTTAACTGGGACATAATTTTAAGTGCCTGGCACATTATAGATGTTCACTATGTACTTAGATTAGAATTACTGACTTAAAATTAAGGACAAAACAATTTTTAAGGAATTCTTCTTTTTTAATCTTGGGTTTCTCTATTACTGCTTCTTAAGACATTCTAGACTCATATATGTATTATTATTACTAACATAATTTTAGTTATATTCCTAAACAATTGTTAAACAGAAACTTCCTTTAATTAGAACTTAAAATATACTTTGTCAAAATTGCCAAAATACCCAAGGACTATAAATTTAATTTCATTTTTGGGATTTGATTAATGTCTGTAACTTTAAGAATTTTACTGTTTCTTGAATAAAAAAAAATGTCATTTTAAGTCAAAAATCACAAATCCACTGCCAAAACATGTCAGATGCTGAAATGTCATCCAAGCAAAGTATGGTTTTGACTTTAGATCAATAATTTTAAAGTAACAAAAATATTGGATAATTTTATTAAATATTTTTTAAAACCTGAAAAAAAAAAAGAAATTCTTCTTAAATAAAAATCTGAGTTGCATTTAGTTCACCAAATTTGGAAAATCTTGAATTTATACTCACTAACCACTGGGAGTATAGCATGCATGAACAGTGGTGATTATGTTTGAGGGCGTGTCAAAAATAACTGAAATTTCTTCTAATTTTTAATTTAGTTTCCCATGATAGTTTATCTTAAATTTCCTTTGGTTCTCATAAAACACACTATATATTATACACTATATATTATATGGATACAATATGTAAATACTATATGTATGTATTACATACAGTATATAATATACTAGCATTGTATATATTGTATTATTGTGGATATTGTGTATATATATAAATATTATGTGTACATATATGCATATAATATATAAATATTATATATTATATATTATATGCATAGTATATGTTATGTGTAATATATTGTGTACTATATATATGGTATTATATATAATATATATAATTTTAATAATACCAGACAACCCGCCCATCCCCCCACCCCCACCCCCTGCCACATGGTTTGGGTGGGACAGAAGACACCCAGATGGCCAGGGTGCCACTAAAATGAGCAAGTAAGTGGTAAGGAAACAGAAAGCGAAGAGAAGCAGAACAGTCCATGCACACTGAAGAGGCAGAACTGGTTACTCAAGGGTGGCGAGTAACAGCCTTATGTGAGTAGCCTGCCCTGCTACCCACCCGAGGCCATGTGAGGCCCTGGCTCATGCTGCTGCCAAGGACCATTCAGTGGGGGTGGGGTGTCTATGCGGATGCTCATGGCCTACGTTACCAACAAAGGCCATGCAGACATCCCTGGTCTGGGCTGCCACCTGGGGCCACATTGATTTCCTTGGGCTATACAGAACTGGCCCCATTCCTCACCTTAGCATCCTGGGAGATGGCCAAGGTTGTGTGTGTGTGTGTGTGTGTGTGTGTGTGTGTGTGTGTGTGTGTGTGTGTGTTTGTTTTAAAGAACAAAACGGTAATTTTTTTAAGTTCCCATATGGAAAATGAGATTTGCAAAGTTGCAAAGATGTCGTAAGTTACAATTTTCTCATTTCTCTCTACATTACAGAACTGGCCCCTGCTGCAGCACTCAAGAGCTCCTCCCCTGCTTACCTGGGCAGCATAATAGAGCTGGTGATGTGGGCACAGGAGAGCCAGTCCCAAGGATGTGTGTGCAGGAGAGCTGCCAGTCTGACCAAATCACCCAGCCCCAGATCCAGGGCTTCGAGCTGATCCACTCTCACATCTGCCTCATCTATGAACTGCTGAAGCTCAGGACAGAACTGGTCCTGCAGATCCAAAGCTGGGGGGTCTCCATGGCGCAAGGTAGCAACAGGATATCAGAGAGGCATCCTGGTGAGGATCCAGCAGTGATAGTCTAGCAGAAGCTAGAGGCCTCAAACCATGACACACGTCAGCTTCCATGGCAGTATGTTTTGGTTTTGGTTTTGTTTGATTTGCAGTTTTTGTTGTTGTTTTGATTTGTTTTGTTTTATATTGTTTTGTGGAGGAGGTTGCAAGGGTAGAGGGCAGATGTGGAGGGATGAGGAGATGAGTGAGATTGAGGTGCGTGATGTGAAATTTATAAAAAAAAAAATCAATAGAATGCTTTAAAAAGAATATTTTTGGCCATGTATTCTTTATTTTTTATTTCTTATGTAATATAGTATTTATATAATTTCCACTTATCCATATGCCCCCTCTGACTTCTCCTATGCCCAGCAACTGCCTCGCAAATGTATAACCACTTCTTTAATGTTTATTACAATATATACACACATATATATGTATATATAAAAACAACCTTCTGAGTCCCCTTAATGTTGTTCATATGTGTATGTGTTCGGGTGTGAACACTTGGGATAACCTTTCAGAGCCAGGACACCTATATCGGACAGGGCTTTCTTTTTTTAATCCCAATACTTGGGAGGCAGAGGCAGGCAGATTGCTGCCTGGTCTACAAAGCAAGTTCAGGACAGCCAAGGCTACACAGAGAAACACTGTCTTGAAAAACAAAACAAAACACAAATCAGATAGTATTTCCTAAGTATGACAAGGAAGAATCTACATACAGTATATCCCAACAGTATGGTCACCCAACAAGACATGCCTGTACAACAGCAACACAGTTGTCATACCAATGTAGATGAAGGGTACAACAGCAAAAAAAAAAAAAATTGTCTATTTTAGGATACTGATGCCAACCCACCAGATGCTTTTAAAGGCCATTTTAAAATAAGTTTTTAGGTTCACTGCAAAGTAAGAGTAAGGTACAAAGATGTCCCAAAAAATACCTCCCTCTAGCCACCTATACTTGACCACATTCCTGTTAGAAATATTCCTACCAGAATACAACAACTGATGCCCCAACTTTGACACATCACAAGGTAATAGGTTCTTATCATCCTCAGTCATAGATGAGGAAAACAGAGCTCCTAGAAGCCAAGCAAATTACCAATGGTGACATGACACAAAGAAATGAGTCAATGTGCGACCGTGAGCACCGTGTTTCCAACCCCATTCTTAAAAACTGGGCTACACTGTCATAGATTTGTGTAGGCCAGGTTTCACTGTGACCTCACTAAATAGGTGTGTGTATACGTGTGTGTGTGTGTGTGTGTGTGTGTGTGTGTATGTGTGTGTGTGTGTTTTAAAACTATTGCCCAGAATTCTGACCTCGAAGTTTTCCAGAAAGGTAAAAATATACAAATATGTAAATTTTCTCATGTGCTGGGTGGACTGTAATGCTGAAATACATAGGTAAATTTTAGAGCAGCAAAAGAAAAAACACCCTACATTATCCTATAGTAGTGCATACACGGTACTGTACATTTGTCTTGAGATCAGCGCTAATATTCTCAGAGAATTACAGATAAATATGCAAATATGACATTGGAACAATGCCATGCCTTTTATGTTTAATGCTTCTAAATAGATTCTCAACTAAGAAACTACTGATGGGGGTCAATGAGAGATAGCACACAATATGTAATGAAGGAATTGATAAGAAAAATTAAAACACACAAGCTAGATCAAGGCAACCAGTTCTGTATTAAAGAACTAAAGAAGTAGGGACAGAGGACAAAACAAATGGTCTACCTTCCTTGCGTAGACATTACCTCCCTGTGTGCTCTCAATTCACTATACCACTTCAAATGACAACAATACCTTCCAGACACTCTGTCTTCCTAACAGGTATCTACTTTGAGCTATTCTAAAACCGCCCTTCCTTCCTCTGCCCCAAGATTAAATCTTAAACTGCCTTTTTCTGCCTAATAGAAAGTGGCTTTCTGCATCTGGGCATCTGTAAAATCCGTTCTCTTCTCCCCTCACTTTGGATG